>NC_041395.2:337384449-337579449 GCF_900747795.2 Erpetoichthys calabaricus | reverse complement strand
TGTAACTTTACTTCTTAAATGTTAATGTTTTACTGTTTAATAATTTATACGCTTCTTATATGTTGTTCAAATTCTTTTATCAAAATACCACTAACAGCGCAATGCACGATAACATCGAGTGAATACACCATACGCATCCGCCCACGGCTGCCCTGCTATGCGCAGATAGGACTTGATTGTACAATAAAATAAAATAAAGATAAAAAGACTAAAACAATCATCACCCATAAACCGGATAGTAGACGTGACGTATTATTTGTGTACCACATTTCAAGTGTATAGGTGCAACGGTTTGCGAGCTACAGGTCATTTAAAATCCTGGACACACACACAAATTGCCACGGTAGCAAATTACACAAGAAGATTTTACTGTTTAATAATTTATATTTATATGAAACGAGCTGTATATACCCGGCGTTGCCCGGGGCAGAAGTAACTTAATCGGTCAAACACTTACATATATACCAAAGTAAACCTAATCGGTCAAACAGTTACATATATAAAAAAAGCGAACCTAATCGGATAAACAGCTTCATATATACAGAAGCGAACCTAATCGGACAAACAGCTAATCTATATACATAAGCAAACCTAATTGGTCAAACAGTTACATAAATACAAAAGCAAACCTAATCGATGAAACAGCTTCATATATACAGAAGCGAACCTAATTGGTCAAACAGTTATGCATGTGCAGAATAATTTTACAAAGATTATGCGTGTTAACAATCATTAAAAAGAAAACATTGAGGAACTCTTCTTCTATATGTGATGAAGCTGGATGAAGCTGACTTTACGAAGACGTAGGTGGCATAGATTGGTTTTTCTAAAACAGAAGAAAAAAATGAGTATCTATTATTATTTTAAATTAGAATGAAAATGAGAACCTTGATTAGAGATAGATTATCCGTATTAAAATATGTGCATGAATAAACTTTTGCTAACTCTCTAGCAAAAGTTTATTCATACAAATTGGCATGGGATGGCTTTGTGAAAAAGTAAAAATTACATAAAAATAAATTGAGAATGCGTACTTCGATTTGACTGAGATTATCTGTAATGATGAAAAAAAAGTTTAGTATGTTTTTTTTTCCATACGGGAAGGATGTAAAACCTTACATAGGCACCCTTCAGCCCGTACTGAAGGGTAGTGTCAGATTCTTACTGACTAAAAAACACCCTTTTTATTCCACAGCTACCCCAAAAACCACTATTAGGCATTACTTTGGGGTGGCAGTAGTTTAGTTATGAAACAGCTGGGTCCTGAAAAAAATCTGTCTTATTAGTGGCTTCATCACATATAGAAGAACAGTTCCTCAATCTTTTCTTTTTAATGATTGTTAATACGCATAATGTTTGTAAAATCATTCTGCACATGCATAACTGTTTGACCAATTAGGTTCGCTTCTGTATATATGAAGCTGTTTGATCGATTAGGTTTGCTTTTGTATTTATGTAACTGTTTGACCAATTAGGTTTGCTTATGTATATATATTAGCTGTTTGTCCGATTAGGTTCGCTTCTGTATATATGAAGCTGTTTGTCGGATTACGTTCGGTTTTTTTATATTTGTAACTGTTTGACCGATTAGGTTTACTTTGGTATATATGTAAGTGTTTGACCGATTAGGTTACTTCTGCCCCGGGCAACGCCGGGTATATACAGCTCGTATACATATATATATATATATATATATATATACATACATATATATATACATACATATACACACATACATGCAGTTTCAATAACATAGAAATCAATATAAACAACATTAACATCATTATCATATGAGAATATGAAGTAATATATAAGAAGCACATTTCATATAAATATAAATTATTAAACAGTAAAATCTTCTTCTGTAATATGCTACCGTGGCTATTGGTTTGTCTGTCCAGGATTTTAAATCACCTGTAGCTCGCAAACCGTTTCACCTGTTGACTTGAAATCTGGTACACATATAGAACGTCACGTCTACTATCCGCTTTATGGGTGATGATTGTATTACTCTTTTTATCCATCCATCCATCCATTTTCCAACCCGCTGAATCCGAACACAGGGTCACGGGGGTCTGCTGGAGCCAATCCCAGCCAACACAGGGCACAAGGCAGGAAACAATCCTGGGTTTTTATCTTTATTTTATTTTATTGTAGAATCAACTCCTACCTGCGCACACCAGGGCGGCCGTGGGCGGATGCGTATGGTGTATTCACTCCACGTTATCGTGCATTGCGCTGTCACTGGTATTTTGATAAAAGAATTTGAACAACATATAAGAAGCGTATAAATTATTAAACAGTAAAACATTAACATTTAAGAAGTAAAGTTACATTAAGTACTACTGCAGTGCCTTCGGGTATACCTCATTTTTTGTTTGCCCATTACATGCTTAAATGTATACATTTTTTGGTGCACCTACCCGAGAACACGCGACATATAACCGAGCGTGGGAGAAGCATGGATTTTAAACACGTGTTGAGTTCATCTGCTGGTCTCCCTCGTGAAATAACTGGTAATGTTTGACTAAAATCTACAGCGAGTAAAATGACATTACCTCCTTTTTTTTTTTTTTTACGATCTCTGAGATCTTGCTTTTTTCGGTTCAAGGCTTCATAAGCTCTTTTATGTTCTATGGTGTACTTATCCCAACCCATCATCTTTGAATGTTGCAAGACTTTTGCCTTGTATGTAGATCGGGGTAATTACATTCATTGCATTCCTAGTCTGAATCACAATCTGATTGTATGGGTGGTTACCTGGCACTGTAGGGTTGCCACCCGTCCTTTAAAATACGGAATAGTCCCGTATTTGAGAATGAAATTGCGCGTCCCGTTTTGAATCAATACGGGACGGGATTTGTCCCGTATTTTTTTTATCATTTTTTTTAAAGCAGCGTCTCATGCAAATCATCCCACACGCATTTTATGAAGATGCCTCCTTTCCTACTTTTGATTGGGTAATACTTGATGTCATCGTTAGTTTGATTGGTCTTTTTAACTGTCCAGTGAGGAGGGCGGGTCTTTTAAGTAGAGTCTGCAAAGTGTTGGCACTGGGATGTGGCACCCGCTGCAGTATGTGTCCCTTATTTTTTTGTATTAAAAGTGGTAACCCTACCTGGCAGGTAACACTTATATTTGGTCATGAAGTCGTCTAAAATCCGCTACGTGCCCTCTTTTAATTGTGAGAAGCAGATATATATAGCCAAATTCTCGCGCTTTGTTGCGGCAAAGTACTGCTTTTAAGTTTTTAAGAAGAAAATAAAACCTTTTTAAACGGATCGAAAATATACCAATAACAATTTGTTAAGGATCTGTTTTTTTGTGAACCTCGCTTTTTACAGCTGTCCCGCTACGGCGTGTGTTTCGTTTATTTGACAGTATGTAGATCGTGGTAATTAAATTAATGGCATTCGTTTTCTGAATCACAATCTGACTGTATGGATGGTTACCTGCCAGGTTACGCTTGTGGTTGGTCAGGAAGTCGCCTTACATCCACCACGTGCCCTCTTTCTGTTCCCAGAAGCTGATCATAGAATGGTTTTAATAGTTTACTTTCAAATAATGCAAAGAGTATGCGACACATGTTTCTCCTTAATTCTGGGCTCATCAGGCATACACACTCACTGCATCCCCTCTCGAGAATCGAATATCGTCAGCGCCAGAGTTGAAGCCCCTAACGTTACGGTCAGCAAGTGGGCTAACATCCGCCATGTGCCGTCTTTCAGTTGCGAGAAGCAGATCATAGAATGGTTGAAACTGTTGCCCCTAACGTTGCGCTACGGCGTGTGTTTCGTTTATACCTCGTGTCTTCTCATTAAACTTTTATCTCGCGAATATGTTATTGCAATCCGCAGCGGGAGCGTTTCTATAAACTTAATTTAAACTTACGATTTACACCGTGCTTTGTTTCCCTTATGAACATGCTTGTTTGCTTCACTCGCTCCCTTCTCAATTGTTTAATGAATTTTTTGTTCTTCGCTGTTTGCGGCTCCTCCTTCATTTGTCTCTACTGCGTTCACAGTCTTTTCACGTGATTACGTGGGAGGCGTGATGACGTGACACTCAACTCCTCCTCCCACGGCCATCGAGCTGCCATCCATTACAGTATATTGTGAAAAAAGAGGTTCCAGTTATGACCATTACGCGTTGAATTTCGAAATGAAACCTGCCTAACTTTTGTAAGTAAGCTGTAAGGAATCAGCCTGCCAAATTTCAGCCTTCCACCTACACGGGAAGTTGGAGAATTAGTGATGAGTGAGTGAGTCAGTCAGTGAGTGAGTGAATCAGTCAGTGAGGGCTTTGCCTTTTATTATTATAGATTCAATCATTCTCCTTAATAAATAAATGAATAAATAAATAACCAAGTATAATATTTTTGTCTCATTTGTTTAACTGGTTTCTCTTTATCTACTTTTAGGACTTGAGTGAAAATCTGATGATGTTTTAGGTCATATTTATGCAGAAATATAGAAAATTCTAAAGGGTTCACAGACTTTCAAGCACCACTGTATGTAACCACAGAGTTCTTGAATTCTCTTCTAATCCTGCAGTTCCTCTTTATGCTGTTTATTTTAGATGACTTCAATGCCTGACTGTCAGCAATCTTGTTGATGTTCTTTTTGAGTCTTAACACTGGGGTATGTGCTTAAACCATTTATGTTTGGAGATTCTCTGCTTGTAGACTTTTCACCTTTAATTACCAGCTTTTTTAGAAAAATGAATTGACCTGGATGTGTATCAACGTTTGAGATAACTACCAAAAATACTTGAAAATCAAGATGAAAAGATCAGATGTTTATTTGCTTGCAAATATGTTGTAGCCATTTCCAAAAAAACCCTGAGTAATCCTTTGCTCAGTGCATCCTATGTAACTGTAGATAGAAACCGCACAGGCAGACATTCATTATATGTCCTGCATTATCTTTTGTTATTTAGTGCACCATGAAAGACTACTGGTAACTTAAACTGAGATTAGTAACTGTTACTTAAATTGGTGAGGTTTCTGAGAAGTCCATGAGAAATGATGGCCACTCCAATGGTATGTAAGGTTCTGGCCCTTTTGGTTTGTGTGCTTTGTTAATGGCACCTTAAGAAGTGACAAAATCATAAATCAGATGGCTGGTAATTTCTTATGCACCTTAATATACTTTTCCATTGTAATACTGGCAAAAGACTGAGAGCAATTATATTATGGTCACTGATCCTGCTGGTACAATCGCTTAGAAAAGAAGACTTATTGCTGAAATATGCAAAATCTAGAGGGGCACCTTTCTTGACATGTTTTGCTAAAACAAGCATTTGTCACATTTTTGTAGTTGTGTTACACTATTTATTGTTAAATTTTGTTGGGCTATTATTATACCCATCCCTAACATAATACTGCCAAGCTTGCTTCACCCAATTAAGTTTCACAGGGTCAGAGAGCCATTCCAAGCATCATCAGGCACAAGGCAGGAAACATCCCAGCCATCCATTTGCAAGGCCCACTGACAAACACACCAGCACTCACACTCTCACATATATGGCCATGTAACCCAATCTACTGTACATGTCCTTGGGATGTGGCAGAAAAACCCATGAAGAAGACACAGAGACACATGGCTAGAATGTACGTACACACATATACTGTATGTCCAGACAGAATTCCATCTCAGTATAAAGGATCTGTGAGGCAAAAGCGTTGACCACTTTGCGAAGGTGTTTTCACCATTTAAAAAAGATTTTGAAATATCATTGAAAACCTATTCTCCATTAAAATTCTCCATTAAAACTGCCCAGAGTGTGGAACATCTGTTACATAGTTGTAGTTACATACCCTGAAGTTTTTTTATTACATGTTTAAAGTACAGATACCGTGTAACTATGTAATTACACTTCTTTTTGGATCAGTGATAAATAGTTGCATTGTAATTATATAATCTGTGGAATAACAATGACAACTAAGTAATTAACTATAGTGTTACTTTGTATTACACAGCAAGTACGGAGTAATATCTCATAGTTACAGTGTACTGATATAGGTAGTTACATAGTAATGACAGTGTAATTATGGACACAAATCATTCTATGCTAGATTTCTCATTAATTCATTTCAATAAATATTTATTTGTAGTTTGTTTTTTTTTTCTTTTTCTTTTTTTCTTGCATTTTTTTTTACTTCTTCTGAAGCACTTTCAGTTGTACTATCTGTGTAAAATGTGCTGTGGAAAATAAAAGTTGTTAAAAAATGATTTTTTTATGCAATTTTTTTAAAGTCTCACATTCAAGGTGTATTGAGGTGAGAAAACAGAAGCTTTGTCATCAATCCCCTCCTGTCTCATTTTCACAGAAGCAAATGACGTACCAAGTATGTGTCAGTCACTCTTTATTTGTACCAACCTTGTCATTGTGCCTTTCTGTGAGAAGAAAAAAATGAAGACCTGAATCTTGACTAACAGGATAGGGGTGTGCTGGAATATTCAATTTTGGTTGCTGCTCTAATTGTTTCATTAAGGTCAAATACATTCAGAAACTCCACAGAAAGTGTGTGTGTTGACTTTTTTTAAAACAATGTACTAACCAGGAAGACACAGTTTATAACCAACAGTTCATCCAACCTCTGTCCATTTTGTCCAATATATGCTGCAGCATATATCCTTAGCATTAACAAAGATGGAAACTAAACATGGATGGTGTTCCAGTTGAACATAATAATAATAATACTATTAATATTATGAAAAAAAGACACCCTCATTTCAGGCAACCATAATGTCTGGGCACAGCAATGACATGTCTGTTAAAGGCATCATATTCAGAACTTTGTCACATATCCTGCTTGATTTCTGTGATTCATAGACATCAGCAGGTGCCGAAGGACTTCTTTGGTGATGCTGTGCCAAGTCTCTAATGGAGCCATCTTCAGATCCTTATGTTTTCTCTTCATCATGTGGCAGGCCTGCTCAATTGGATTAAAATTAGGTGACTGTCTTGGCCATTCTAGAATTTTCCAATAGTTAGTTTTAGTTTGTTTGTTAGTTTGATGTACAAATGTGGGTATTGTAAGAAGAATGAGTCAGAAACTTCATAAAGAGTTGGGGAAGCCACCTGTATAATATATTCTCTGCTGCAAAATTGCTTTTTAGTAGCACGATGTGCTTAGGTCAGAGTCCAGAACAGAACTGCCTGTACTGAGGCAAGATGGCAGTTTTAAAGGCCTGGAAGGGAAATGACTTCATCGGTGCCAGAACTGGGAGTGGCGTCCTCGTGCCTGGAACTGACGTCATCCTTGAAGCCGGCAACAGGCGGGATTTCCCGGGAAAGGTCTGCAAGGGACTGAGAGAGATAGTCAGTACTCTTCGCCGCCCCCTGGCCTGGTGTAGAATTACTAGTGTTTAGGCCAAACAGGTGTTTCCTATGCGCACGTGTGTGACAAGGCCCCCCCCACTTAGCCCAGACCCATCGGGTCGGGCGGACCTGTACGAGAGGTCGTGGACTCAAGAGAGAGCATCAGCGTTGGCATGAAGAGAACCCCTACGGTGAACAAGCAAAAACTTATACGGTTGGAGGTCAAGAAACCACCTGGTGACCCGTGAAGGGCCATCCACTGGAGAGGTGCATGGTCTGTCACCAGAGTAAATTCAGGGCCCAAGAGGTAGTACCTCAACTGCGTAATCACCCATTTTATCGCAAGATCCTCCCATTCCACTGCCGCAAACCTGGTCTCCCGATCCAGCAGTTTCCGGCTCAGGTACATGTCGGGGTGTTCAACACCATCGACACTTTGGCTCAGCACGGCCCCCAGGCCTGTGTCCAAAGTGTCCATCTGGAGTATGAAAGGAAGTGAAAAGTTGGGTGCTTTCAATATGGGTGCTGACGTAAGGGCCTGTTTTAGGTCACAAAATGCCGCGGCAGTCTTGTCAGTCCATACCACGTGGTTTGGAGCCCTCTTCTTTGTTAAGTCTGTCAAGGGCGCTGCTCTCTCGGAGAACCAGAGTACAAACCAGTGGTTTGGAATTATTTGACTTTTCTTTAAATGCACCTTCGGGCTATTACAAAAAGCAATTTCGTTGTGTTACACAATGAAAATTTGAACCTGAATTTCAGGTTTCTATTTAGCAGAAATGTGGTGCAGCTTAGAACTCTGAATGTCCTGTTCTAGTAGAACATATTCTAATATTCTAAACACTCTGCCACTAAGTCTTATCACAAATTATTATTTTAAAATCTCATTTAAAAACTTATTTTTATTGCTCATTTTTGATCATGTTGATGGTTTATTTTTGATTTATGCTTGTACACCTGTGTAAACCTTATACTAGCTTGTCAAACCCTGCCTCACCTTGCATTAAACACTGTAGAAATTTTAATCCTTTAACAGATCAGGAAGTCCTGATTTTAAATTCTAAAAAGAAAAATACTTCTTGTTTCCCAGATCTGGTGTCAATAAAACTACTAAAAAGCACAATGGATGCTCTCGCACTACCTATTCTTAGTATTATCAATAGCTCACAATTACATGATGCAGTACCTGATGCACTAAAAGTGTCAGTCATCAAACCATTACTCAAAAAGTCACAATTTGACCCGCATACACTTAATAATTATAGACCCATCTCAAATTTATCTCTTCTAAAATATTTGAAAAAGTAATCACTAACCAGCTTTACTCCATCCATCCGTCCATTTTCCAACCCGCTGAATCCGAACACAGGGTCACGGGGGTCTGCTGGAGCCAATCCCAGCCAACACAGGGCACAAGGCAGGGAACCAATCCTGGGCAGGGTGCCAACCCACCGCAGGACACACACAAACACACCCACACACCAAGCACACACTAGGGCCAATTTAGAATCGCCAATCCACCTAACCTGCATGTCTTTGGACTGTGGGAGGAAACCGGAGCGCCCGGAGGAAACCCACGCAGACACGGGGAGAACATGCAAACTCCACGCAGGGAGGACCCGGGAAGCGAACCCGGGTCCCCAGGTCTCCCAACTGTGAGGCAGCAGCTCTGCCCACTGCGCCACCGTGCCGCCCCCTGCTTTACTCTCACCTTACAAATCAAAATGTATTTGAGAAATTCCACTCTGGCTTCAGAAATGGCACTAATGTGTACTGTAAATGACATTCTGATATCCTCTGATGCAGGAAACTCCACTGTAATGATGTTGTAAGATTTAAGCGCAGCATTTGACACCATTGACCATTCTATTTTAATACACAGACTGGAAAATGGCATTGGGCTGACAGGCACTGTCCTTGCCTGTGGTTGCAATGTCATCCACTGATGAAGTCCTGTACTCCTTCTCGCTCACTTAGGTCTGCCAGGGAATAATGTCTGGTGATGCTGCCTCTGCGTGGTAACAAGTCTCAATCCAGACTCTTTTTCTGTGTAGTTCCAAGATGATAGTTTAGTTCTTATTTATCAAACTGATTCCAGTACGTACAGAAATGTGCTGACAGTATAGAACATTATGCACAGAAGTTAAATATGGTGTCCCACAGGGCTCAGTACTGCTGTTTACTGTTTTCACTTTACATGCTTCCATTGATATCTATCATTAGAAAATATGTTAATTTTCACTAGTACGCAGAAGACTCCCAGTTATACCTTTGTTTTAGACCAAATGACGCATTTCCAATGTTGTCCTTAATTAGATGTGTTAGTGAATTAAAGGAGTGGATGGATGGGAACTATTTCCTTCATAGTGGAGAGTGAGAAAAGCGCTATATAAATGTAAAGAATTATTATTATAATATGTCTTTAAATATAGATAAAACGGAAATATTAATTACTAGAAGAAAGATGCTGATAGCAACGATATTTTGCCATCCTTTAACTCACTTGGAATCACCATTAGTTTTACTGAATCACCCCAAAATCGAGGCATTATCTTTTATGCTATCATGTCATTTAAAGTGTGCATACAAAATTCTCCAAAACATTTTTGTTCAATCTTAAAAATTTTCAAAAATGAAGGTGTTTTCTAAATGTGACAAATTAATTCATGCATTTATTTCTAGTAAGACTGACAACTGCAATGTGGTGTTCACTGGATGTTCAAATTGTACTTTTTACAGCTTTCAGTTAATTAATTATTACAAGAACAAGAAAATATGAACAATTAACTGCAGTTCTTAAATCTTTACATTGGCTACCGGTTAAGTTTAGGGAAGATTTTAAAATCCTCCTTTTAACATATAAAGCCTTAGATGGCCAAGGTCCGGATTAATTATTTGAACTTATCATTACTTACAAACCAGAATGCACATTAAGATCTCAAGATGCCACCCTGCTTATGATTCCGAGGATTAATAAAATATTAGTGGGAAGTCAAGGTTTTAGTTACAGGACCCCAAAGTTATGGAATGGTGGAATGCCTGCTACTATAAGAGGTGCCATTTCTGCCTCAGCTTTTTAATCCCGGCTGAAGACGTACTACTTCAGTTTAGGATACCCTGCCTAGAGATGCTGATTAACTGTACATACTATATGTATGTTGTTAGTCATTAGTACTAAAACATAATTAATATGGCATTTATAATTTGTTACGAACTCACCTATTCTGTTTCTCAGTACTCAAATGTGGCACTTGGTGCCACTGCTGTACTATCTAGTTGTTTACCTGCCTATGGAAAAGTCAACTCTGATAAAGGAGCACTGGTATCGTTGGGTAGCAGGATCCTTTCAGTGGATTGGTCAACCGAGCACTGACTCAGCTATGGAATGGCCAGTAGGGGGAAGCAGATTGTGGGCCGAGGTCTCCAGGACTTTGAACAAATCAGAATCATCTTATGTCATACCATCTATTCTTGCATTTTGCATTGTTTGTACTATTACTAGTGTAACATTGTATTTTATTCCTGAGATGGCAATAATTGATTAGCCATCTAGATCTGTGAAGAACGTATGCTTTGTTTTGTGTATTGTATTGCATTTAACCCATTTTTTGAAAGCCAGCCTACCTGAAGAGGGATCTCACTCTGAATTGCCTCTCCCAAGATTTCTTCAATTTTTTTTTCCTACAAGAGATATTTTCCTTTTCTTCTTGGAGAGTCGAGGATAGGGGGCTGTCAAAAAATAAGGCCTGTTAAAGCCCATTTTAGCACTTCCTGTGTGATTTTGGGCTATACAAAAAATAAATTGTTGTTGTTGTTGCACACTTGGAAGCATGTTGTGTGATACAGGTAGTCCCCGGGTTACAGAAATCCGACCTACAACTTACGAACAGGGCTGCAGCTGCGATGTATGCGCCTCAGTAACTGCCTGTCCATCATCTTCGGCCTGGGGATGCTGCAAGCGGTGGCTGGAGGGTGCTGATTTCGCTGCTTGCGCAGTGTAGTGTCCATCGTGCGGCTTCCGACGGCAAGCAGTTTCACTGCCCACCCCACCACACATGGCTGCCCCGTTCACTCTCGGTGGGCGACTGGTGATGCTGCAAGCGGTGACCCGGTTGTGGCTGAACAGAGGCCATTGAGGGTGAACGGGGTGGCGGGGGGTAGCATTGTAGTGTGCCTCAGATGGCTACCTGTTGAATGTGGGCGGTGGTGGGCGATTCACTACCCGCCTTTGGCCGCACCGTGTTCATTCTCTGTGGGCAGACGCTGCAAGCAGCATACTGTAGTGGAGGTGACTGTGTGGTGGGCGAGTGATGAACCGCTCCTCGCCGCCCCCATTCATTCTCAATAGCAAGCCTGCTTGTACTGTGACGTACATAGCAGGAAGTTGTCTCTTGTCAGTACATCAGACGTGTTGACGACTGCTGCCTTCCTGCTGTGATAGCGTGTGCAGTGCTGTGTAGAAGAGCTCATCTTAACCTTTTGTCTTCACCCTTGAAGAATGTCTCTGAAACACAAATCTGATGCAAGTGCTGGTGATACAGTAAAGAAGAGAAAAACCATCACCATTGAAAATAAAGTAGAAATAATAAAAAGGTCAGAGAGAGGTGAACCTCCATTATTCATTTGCAGAGCACTTGGTTACAGTCGGTCAACAATAGCATTTATTAAAATAATGTACCTGTTCTGACATACATACAAATTCAACTTAAGTGCAAACCTACAGTCCCTATCTTGTACGTAACCCGGGGACTGCCTGTAATGTGTTCATTTTATCTGACTGTCATCTAATGTCTTCTAACCTATCAAGTGTTACTCTTACTTTGAAGTTTGCTGTTTGATTTTTTTGGTGTAAAACAGTGATGGCTGATGGAAAAAACATTGCATGGGGGTGTAGGTTTTGGGGGGACAAAGTGAAGCAGCATTTCAAACCATAATGCTGCCTACACAGTATCATAACTTGAACATAAACGTTACCCTCCTTTTCTTCAGGCCTGAATGTTTCTCAATTACTTTCTGATTAAATGGAGTTATTTCAGTCCCCGGGCAGCACGGTGGCGCAGTGGGTAGCGCTGCTACCTCGCAGTTGGGAGATCTGGGGACCTTGGTTCGCTTCCCGGGTCCTCCCTGCGTGGAGTTTGCATGTTCTCCCCATGTCTGCGTGGGTTTCCTCCGGGCACTCCGGTTTCCTCCCACAGTCCAAAGACATGCAGGTTAGGTGGATTGGCGATTCTAAATTGGCCCTAGTGTGTGCTTGGTGTGTGGGTGTGTTTGTGTGTGTCCTGCGGTGGGTTGGCACCCTGCCCAGGATGGGTTCCTGCCTTGTGCCCTGTGTTGGCTGGGATTGGCTCCAGCAGACCCCCCGTGACCCTGTGTTCGGATTCAGCTGTTTGGAAAATGGATGGATGGATTTCAGTCCCCTGTCTCTTTTTCTTTGACAGCATGTTGTTCCTCCTTCTAATGCCAATCCTGTCACCTTCATCTTGCTGTTCAGCAATACTAAGCCTGCCAAAAAAACGTAGCCTCATGATATTGTCAAAAATAACTGCAGCTACTTTAATGCCGCTTGCATTTTTCAGAAAGACATTTTAGGTCTCGAGAAGGCCCAGGTAAGACCGATCCAAAAACAGAAAGACAACAGGGATTGAAAAGTTACAAAATGAGATCTGAGACAATATAAAGAGCAAGTAACAAGGAAAACAGACTTATTGTTTTAATAACATTGACAAACTGAATGTTGAACTAATTAACAAGGTTCAAACTTTTTCAAACATCTTTCATAGTAACAGTAGCCCAAGTACCTAAAATAAAATTTCACCAAAGAAAAAATAACATAAACTATTGCATATTTACAGTTTAAATTAAAACAAATTAATAAAATGAGACAAATAAATAAAGTGAGTGGGCATAAATAAATCTATAAGTAATGTTTTAATTAATTGAGCAAATACCATAAATGTGGCAGTGTTTGTCCCGAAAAGAAAATAGACATCAAATATAAGAAAACATATTTAGTACTATAAATATAATTTAGTATTTAGCAACCAAAACTTATTTTCATGATATAATATATATATATATATGTGTGTGTGTGTGTGTGTGTGTGTGTGTGTGTGTGTGTGTGTGTGTGTGTGTGTGTGTTTAAACCTCATTACAGCTTTTTGCAAAAATTCACTTACACTTAGTTTTTTTTATTGCAATTACCACTATAATGGAATTAGAGGCAAATGATCATATTTGCATTGTTACTGGCAAACAAATAACAGAAAGAACAAATAACTTAAGAGTAAACTATCAGCACTTGCATTTTTAGGAAAATACTCATATCTTTTATTCTCTGAGATTATTACCATGTAACGTAACATTCAAAAACCAAACCCACTTAATACATGTCAAATCACAGGGGGAGCAGATCTGTGGGCAATCAGGCACAAAGCAAAAATTAACCTTGGATGGGGCAACCGCACCTTAAAAACATTCAGAAAGTACACCCATCCTTCCATTCCATCCAATTTTCTAATTGGCTTATCAAGGGTGGCATTGTGGGGTAGCTGGTGCCTATCCCAGGAATAATAGGTGTCACACATGTGTGCTTGGGAGGCAATTTATGTTCCTGCCAGACCAGGAGTTGGCGCTGCCCTCTTATTATTTCTCCTCTTTCCCTGTAGACCAATCGATGAACCCTCATCCTAATGCCATTTCCAGTCCTCAGAAGTCGATCAACATCCCTTCCTCTTCAGATCCTCATAATCCCACCTCCATCTGATATCATTTCCCAGTTCACAGAATTCCACCATCCCATACCAGTTGTATATGGCAGCTCTCATCTGTAAAGACCTGCCTAACCAACCTTTTTTCAAGTATATGGGGTGGATCCCTTGTGATGTGATATTTTGCATATTAGTTGATAAATATTTTTCATGTCATTATTTGTAACTTAGGCAAAACTAAGTCAGGAAAGTGAATTTCACGATAGAGTTGGGGGAAGTGCCTTAAACAAGTTTGTTAAATGTTTCTCTGAAGTCTCTCAACCCTCACACAAAGCCAGGCTGCTTAACTGCCAAGCTTTACTTTAATATATGGTTTTGGGGGATGGCAGGTGTTAAGATGTTCTTTGTCCCATTGGTCTGAAGCATTGCTGTTTGGAATCGGCGTGTATCAAAAGCCTTTAAGTACCATGACACCCTACTGGTTGTAGGGGTTGGACAGAAAACCCATAAATTTGCTTGCTTTATCTCACCCTCTCTCCCTCTTACCAAATTGATGCATGAACTGAAAAGGACAACACAATGAAGAGCACAGCTCGGCAGCCATATTGAGACAGGCATGAGGCCTGTTCTGAAGAAAGCTGACCACCAATGATGCCTTAACTAGAGACATTTTTAAGTAACTAGCAAGTATGTGTGCTGCCTGAAACTATACCATCACCATTTATCAGGTTGTATGGTTGCCAACATTCAAATGTACTTTGCATATTGTTATTATTTATGAATATTATCAAAAATACATTATTTAAATTGTAACTTAACTTCTGCTTGTCTTTTACTACACCTAATTGCCTGAGGTTATAGATCTAGAAGGGAAGGTGGGGAGAAGTTATATACAGTGGAACCTCGGTTCATGAACGTCATGGTACACGTATAAATCGGTTTACGACCAAAAAGTTCGCCAAACTTTTGCCTTGGTTCACGACCACACACTCGGTATACGAACAAGCCACTTTCCCTTTCGGTTTGTGCGTGGCGATGATTTCCGCACGTGTTGCATTGTTCTCGGTCAGACGTGTGTGCTTGCACTTGCGTGTGTGCTTTCGCTGTGAACTCTTTGTGCACTATTTCATTTCCTTTATGGTTTATATGCGCTGATTACTGTATTTAAGCACGTGTTCAGCCTCTCCCTGTTCATTGTTCTCAGTAAGATGTGCCTGCTTTACCTGTGAACTCTTTGTGCTCTACAGTATTTCGTGTGCTTTTGCAGTTAACCATGGTTTCTAAGCACTGTAACCTCCTCTCCACCCAGTTCCTCCTCACTTCATGCCAGAACTAAACTCACGGAAGGTTAGTTTTCTTGGTGGTTTATTAAATTACAGATTTTTCAAATGTTCCTTTTTTCCCTGTGCTTAAAACTCATTTAAAAAAATAAAAAAGTGTTTATACAGCAATCAGGTTGTAAGGCTATTAGCGTGAACTCCTGCAATGTTACTTTCTTGTTTGCTTGTGGTTGGTTTTTAAATAAAGTTCGGATTTGTTCAAATGTTCCTTTTTTTTCTCCTGTGCTTAAAACTCATTAAAAAAAAAGTGTTTTTACAGCGATCGGGTTATAAGGCTATTAGTACAAACTCTTGCAATGTTAGTTTTCTCTGTTGTTCAAGGTTTTCTCAGTGTTATTCAATGTTTTTACATTTAGTTTACTATTATGATGTGCATTCTATGGTGTAGTTAACTATATTTGTGCTTAAAAATCTTTAAAAAATATATTTACGTACAGTTCGTACGGTCTGGAACGGATTAATTATATTTATATACAATCCTATGGGGGAAATTGCTTCGGTTCATGACCAAATCGGTTTACGACCAGCGTTTTGGAACAAATTATGGTCGTGAACTGAGGTTCTACTGTACTATAATACCTTATAAACAGTGGTAAGTCTGTGAGATTTGAGGCATTCTGACAAAGGCTACATATTAATAATACAAAAGGGGAAAATAGAGCAATATTATCCCCAAACCTTTCACTTTGCTGTGTGCATTCTTTTACAATGAGCACAACGAAGGAACAACACCTATACAGGGTGCCAGCCAATTTATACTACATTTACATCAAATTACACTAAATTGCCTTATAAATGTAGATGTGAGATGTCATTGTGAACAACTGCAATTCATATCTTTAAATTGCCTGTGGAGCAGATTAAAAACAATTATTTGTAAGTATGCCAGAACTTTACTTACACATGACCAGCCTATTAAAGTCTGTATCACATTCTGATTCATTCACAGTTGTCATTTATATAGATATTAAATGAGTTAGATTTAGATTTAAGACTTATAAACTGATTTAGTCATGCTTGGAAAGTTTCTAATGTAAACTGCAACCTGCGTGCAGCACATTATGTACTGAAGTACATGAAGCAGTTAAAGCATGAGAAAAAAATTCAGTAAGTCAACCAAATCATTTTCTCTCAGTCAAAACTGAAGAGGCAATAACCAACATCAGTTGACAGTTTTCTAAATTTTTGAAGAATATCATAAAAATGCCATTTACACATTTTGTTCTCATTCATTCATTCACTCACTCATCCCTTAATTTTTTTTTTTTTAATTCACATATCCAGATTAAGACTCTGTGCCAATGCCAGCAACACTGGTAGGAATCAACCTCAGAAAGAGCACACCATTCCTGACACTTTCAAACAACAAACAGAGAACGCAAAAAATGTATTACTTGCTTACTCAATTAAACAACTCTGTTTATCATCGCAGGAACGTCAAAAAGTCTGTGTGTAAGCTCGTCCTCGATCACTTGACTGCTGCTGAATTCTTAAATCAGGTCGATCCAGTCCGAGTTCCTTTATCTTTCAATTGAATGATTTGTGAAGGTGTGTTTCATTAAAGAAATAACCAAATTTTCTTTGATTTCTGAACATCCACTTGAAGTTGCCATGTCCTTAAAGTTGCGCTTGCTCATCTGTATTTAATGGTGGGTGTGAAAATGTAAACAGGAAATATTGTATTGACAATCATCCAATCGCATTAAATTAAAAAAACCTAAAACAACACTAATTCACTGGAAACAAATGTAGAGCTGCATCCCCAGAAAAATCTGCAAGTAACCAATTAAAGGACAGCCTCCGGTCACCTACTTGTCAAAAGATCAAGGACTTACAGTCATATGAAAATGTTTGGGAACCCCTCTTAATTCTTTGGATTTGTGTTTATCATTGGCTGAGCTTTCAAAGTAGCAACTTCCTTTTAATATATGACATGCCTTATGGAAACAGTAGTATTTCAGCAGTAACATTAAGTTTATTGGATTAACAGAAAATATGCAATATGCATCATAACAAAATTAGACAGGTGCAAAAATTTGGGCACCCCAGCAGAGATATGACATCAATACTTAGTTGAGCCTCCTTTTGGCCTCTAGACGCTGTCCTCCTATAGCCTTTGATGAGTGTCTGGATTGTGGATGGAGGTATTTTTGACCATTCTTCCATATAAAATCTCTCCAGTTCAGTTCAATTTGATGGACAGCCTGCTTCAAATCATCCATTAGATTTTTCGATGATATTCAAGTCAGGGGACTGTGACGGCCATTCCAGAACATTGTACTTCTCCCTCTGCATGAATGCCTTTGTAGATTTCGAACTGTGTTTTGGGTAAATGTCTTGTTGGAATATCCAACCCCTGCATGACTTAAACTTTGTGACTGATGCTTGAACATTATCCTGAAAAATTTGTTGATATTGGGTTGAATTCATCTGACCCTCGACTTTAACAAGGGCCCCAGTCCCTGAACTAGCCACACAGCCCCACAGCATTATGGAACCTCCACCAAATTTGACAGTAGGTAGCAGGTGTTTTTCTTGGAATTCTGTGTTCTTCTTCCGCCATGCAAAGCGCTTTTTGTTATGACCAAATAACTTAATTTTTGTCTCATCAGTCCAAAGCACTTTGTTCCAAAATGAGTCTGACTTGTGTAATTGAGCATTTGCATACAACAAGCGACTCTGTTTGTGGTGTGAGAGCAGAAAGGCCTTTTTTCTCATCACCCTGCCATACAGATGTTCTTTGTGCAAATTGCGCTGAATTGTAGAACGATGTACAGATACACCATCTGCAGCAAGATGTTCTTGCAGATCTTTGGAGGTGATCTGTAGGTTGTCTGTAACCATTCTCACAATCCTGCGCATATGCTGCTCCTGTATTTTTCTTGGCCTGCCAGACCTGCTGGGTTTAACAGCAACTGCGCCTGTGGCCATCCATTTCCTGATTCCATTTCTTACATTTGAAACTGACAGTTTAAACCTCTGAGATAGCTTTTTGTAGCCTTCCCCTAAACCATGAGAATGAACAATCTTTGTTTTCAGATCTTTGGAGAGTTGCCTTTTTTATCCCATGCTGTCACTCTTCAGAGGAGAGTCAAAGGGAAGCACAACTTGCAATTGACAATCTTAAATACCTTTTTTCATGATTGGACATGAAGTCTACGAAATTCAAGGCTTAACGAGCTCATCCAACCAATTTGGTGCTGCAAGTAATCAGCATTGAGCAGTGACAGGCATTCAAATCAGCAAAATTACAGGTGTACCCACATTTTTGCACAGCCAGTTTTTCACATTTGATTTAATTTCATACAACTAAATACTGCTTCACTAAAAATGTTTCTTCAGAAAACACCGCAGTACTCAGATGTTCCTAGGAAATGAAAGACATACCACTGATATCTTTTTTGTTGAAAGTAGAGTCAATTATTATGCAGGCTGAGAGGGGTTCATATGACTGTAAAAGTGATCAGTAAAAAAAAATCATATAAATCAATATTATTAACTGAAATATCACGTGTAAGAACGAGATCAAGGGTGTGACCAGGAGAGTGAGTTGGCATATTAATATGCCGGGTAAAATCAAATGAGTCCAATAGTGATAAAAAGTCATTAACCAAAGGTTTCGATTGACAACATATGTGAATGTTAAAATCACCAACAATAAATACTTTGTCATGGAAGAGGGTAATATCAGCCAGGAGATCAGAGAATTCAGGAATGAAGATATCATTAATTACAGGCGGTCTATAAACCACAGCAAACAACAAAGAAGGGGAGCTGCACACTTCAAAAAGTTGCAGTTCGAAGCTACTAAACGGACCCCTTGTAAGGCTCCGACACAAGAAAATACTTTTTAAAAACAGTGGCAATGCCCCCACCACGACAAGTCAACCAAGGAGAGCTTAAAAATGAATTACCTGAAGGTACCAAGTCAGTAAAACATGAAGAGTTACCATTTATAATCCAGTTCTCAGTGATGAAAAAGAAACCAAGTTTATTTGAGATAATAAAGTCTTACAGAATAAAAGTTTTATTAGACAGTGATCTCCCGTTCAAGAGAGCAGCCTTGATAGAAGTAGAAGAGCTCACTGCGGGATGAGCGTGCGAAGATTAGCAGTGTTTACTCCTCGAGAGCACACCGAGGAAGAGTGATGCTGCCTTGAGATGGAGAAATTAAATCGGGTTTCCAGTGGCCATTGGCCAGGGATGGAGTCCTGTGCAGGAGAAGACTCACAGGCATCAGGAATCCAAGCTCTGGGACTTGAGTAGACGTTATTTAACAGCTTTTTCCACGGCGGCAGCGGGTGCGTTTGCGTCTCCGAGAGTCATTCAGCTCACTGATACAGGTGAACACCAGCGTCCAGGTAAAGAAGTCAGGAGATGAATAAAACAAAGGTGGAGGTTCAAATAATATCCCATCAGGAGAGAAAAATTGAGAGGAAAGCAAGCAAGAAAATATGTTAAGTGAAGAATCACGATTATAGGACAGTGGCCATTGAGATAAACGAATACATAAAAACTAAATTATAACATAGATAAGTGAGACGAGCAGATGGCCAGCCACACCAGTCAGCTCCATTTTAGTCACCAAAATCACGTAGTTTATTTTGTCATTAAAGCAGAATATCATAAACTTCATCTTAAAATCGTTTAATTTACTAGTTTCTCAAATACCATCGTAAGTAAAGTAACACATTAAATGCTGTTCGGTATGTGTTCTTCTATGTGCTCTATGTGTGTGAATCACTACATGCTTCTTAAATGGGCTTTCTCTTCCTCCAATAGGACACAGAATCCTTTACATTCGTGATATTACAGCTCTCTGAATAATTAAAATACTGAGATGTATACTTGATATCATTTTCACGATGATAAGAATTTAAAGCATGTTATTAAAAATGTGAATATGGTGGTGCAGTAGTAGTGCTGAGCTGGCGCCCTGTCCAGAGATTGTTCCTGCCTCCACGCAAGACACTTGCTGTGCTGCGATGAAATAATTTATTGCGGCAGTACTGTCTCTTTCAAATGTACTAACCCCCTAATTCCTGTCCTTCCTTTTCTTTCTCCAAATACCCAATCGCCACACAATCAGCTCTGTAACAGATGTGAAGCCATCTGTAAGCTTAGAATGCCAATTTTTCAAAACTTTTAAGGAACATTGAAATATTTTCATAGTACATGTTTAATTATTCTATCCATCTATATTTCCAGTGTTGCACCAGCCCCAGCAAGAATAAAGCACGAGGCAGGAACAATCAGGACGCCAACTCATCGTTAGTGCTGCGACACCGTGTCTTCACATGTTTAATTATTAACAATATAGATTATTTAAATGATGTTAAAATTTTATCTGTGTAATGTAATAAACATATTTTGCTGCATTTCATTTTCAAAATGATATCGTCATCATATGTAAATATGTGCTTAATAAAGTGGCTCAGGTTATGCAATATTATAACTGTAGTGTAAGTTTACAGAGAGGTAATTGTACTTATAAGTACAAGCAGTTCTACAAGGAGCACTTGATGGACTGATTGAGTGCCTTTACAGTTCTTGGGATGAACCTGTTTCTAAACCGCAAGGTCCCTACAGGAAAGACTTTGAAGCATTTCCCGTATGGGAGCAGTTCAAAGAGACTGTGTGCATGGCTGAGGCAGCGTGTGCTAGAAGCTGTAACCTGATAATTCTCTTTCCGATCAGCTGCTGTACAGCTGTGATTCCACACTCAGATACAGTGATATAAATACTGCGAGTGGTGCATTGAGAGTAAAAATGCTAAAGCAGCTATGGTATTTGGAATACTTTGGCCATTTCATGGACCTTTATATTGTTACAATACATTACAACACAGTTTATTTTTGTATAGCACAAAATCACACAGGAAGTGCCGCAATGGGCTTTAACAGCCCCTGCCTCTTGACAGCCCCCCAGCCTTGACTCTCTAAGAAGATAAGGAACAACTCCCAAAAAAAAACCTTGTAGGGAAAAAATAGAAGAAACCTTGGGAAAGGCAGTTCAAAGAGAGACCCCTTTCCAGGTAGGTTGTGCGTGCAGTGGGTGTTAAAAGAAGGGGGTCAATACAATACAATGCAGTACACAGAACAGAACAATTCCTCAATATAGTAAGAAATAAAAAATATTAATTTTAGAAGTACAGAGAAGAATTTAACAGTAGATGATATATTCCATAATAAGATCTGGATTTGTGTAGAGTCCTGGAGACCTCATCCTACAAGCTGCCTTCCCCATTTGGCCATTCCACGGCTGAAACAGTGGTGGGCCAGCCAATCCGATGAAAGGACCCCTCTCTCCCACGATTCCTGCGATCCTCCATCTGGGATGACTTTCCTTAGGCAGGCAAAACAACTTGGCAGGTGGGCCATGGCACCAAGTGCCACATTTGAGTACCGAGAAGAAAAACAGAATAAGTGAGGGTTATTATACAATTATAACTGTCATGTTACTTATGTTTAAGTGCTAATGACTAACAACAGAGATGCAGTCTGTACAGCTAATCAGCAGCTCTAGTCAGGATATGCTAAACTGAAGTAGTGAGTCTTCAGCCGGGATTTAAAAGCTGAGACTGAAGGGGCATCTCTTATAGTAGCAGGCAGACGATTCCACAGTTTAGGCGCCCTGTAACTAAAAGCTGGACCTCCCACTGTTATTTTATTAATCCTTGGAATCATAAGCAGACCGGCATCTTGAGATCTTAATGTGCGCTCAGGTTTGTAAGTCATGATAAGTTCAGACAAGTAAGCCGGACCTCGACCATTTAATGCTTTATATGTTAAAAGAAGGATTTTGAAATCCGCCCTAAACTTAACCGGGAGCCAGTGTAAGGATTTAAGAACTGGAGTTATGTGTTCGTATTTTCTTGTTCTTGTAATAATTCTTGCAGCCGCATTTTGGATTAACTGGAGGCTGTATAAAGAACATTTTGAACATCCAGTGAACACCGCATTGCAGTAGTCAATCCTACTAGACATAAATGCATGAATTAGTTTCTCAGAATCCTGTTTATTTAAAAAGCACCTTAATTTCCTAACATTTTTAAGATGGAAGAAACATGTTTTGGACAACTTTGTAATATGCGCTTTAAATGACATGCTAGAGTCAACGATAACTCCTAGATTGCGGGCTGCTTCAGTAAAATTGACTGGGATTCCAACTGAGTTAAATGATGACAAAATATTGTTGTGATCAGCATCATTCCCTCCAACAATTAACATTTCTGTTTTATCTGTATTTAAAGACAAGTAGTTCTCATTCATCCACTCCTTTAATTCGCTAACACAACTAATTAAAGACAACATTGGAGAAACTTCATTTGATTTAAATGAAAGGTATAACTGGGTGTCATCTGCATACGAGTGAACATTAATATTATGTTTCCTAATGAGAGATCCCAGTGGAAGCATGTAAAGTGAAAACAGTAAAGGTCCCAGTACTGAGCCCTGCGGGACACCATATCGAACTTCTGTGTATAATGATGGAGTACTGTCAGCACATTTCTGTACATACAGAACACAGAATTACAATCAGATTCCTTAAAATAATAAACAATATGCGGTTAATTTCAGTGTATTTGATAAAGCCATGTCAGGGATGTGGATCTAAAAAAGAAAAGGAAACCACACTGGAACAAAAGCACTGCTTTGACGCTGGGTGCAGCCAGTTTGCAAAACCGAGAGGAGAACTTGCGTACGCCAGGGATTGAGTTGGCATGAAAATGTGGGAGACTTTACACCAAGTTTAGGTTTTATATATAGCAATGTGAGCGTGGAAACAGGCATAAGCATCTTTTTTGTGCATACCCACTGTTTATACACGAGGTCCCTGATCTTTTTCATGATTGATGAAAGAAATAGCAGGAGATTGACAGGCTGCTGCGGCCAAGAAGTAGTGATGGGCTGCTCGATACTGACAAGTCAACACTGTGTCGAGCTTTCAAAGTGCTGGTGCTCAAAGCGCTCCTTCGAGGCTTCTGACATCATTGATATCTGTGCAGTCAGCAGCTGATTTGGTCAGCCACTCGCCTACTGAACTTCTTTGTCTCAAAGTGTAAAAGTTGTTGGCTCTGTAAGGTATATATAAGTAGCCTTCTGAACTGCAGCATAACAGAGTAAATCATTGATGTAAATAGAATTATTGAAAGACTAAGCTTTTGTCATTTCTGTATTCTTAAAACATCTTCCAGTTACACATTCCTCCGCAGTCACTGTCACATTTAACATTCCGTGCTCCTTACCTGTCTTGTTACCCAAAGCATCAACACTGAGTTTCATTCAAGGCTTTACCATCCCTTCTCTCGTACACATAAAATAAGACACACATTTCCTCTACATACGTGTTCAATGATAATGATGGTAAACTGGCAGGAATGACAAAAATCAGAAGATGGGAATATTTATGAGAAGAGCCTGGGCATCAGCGTGAGGAAGTGCCTTGTCTCCCATTACATGAGCTCGTGTGCCACCCCCCAGTTACACTGGCATGCTTTACACAGGGAGCAAATGCAATGGAGAATACCGACAATGTGCACCTTTAGAAGTGGAATAAATCAACTGTATACTGAAGCATTCCACTGCCAAACGTAAAAATACAAAATAGAACATTTCAGATAAATGATGAGTTTTGTTAATTATAAACAATGCAACATAACTATTACATGTGTTGTTACTTTTTTATTCATTCTAACCAAACATTACATATCTACATAGGAAATGAATATGGGTAATATGTTTATAATAATTCTGATTAAAATACACTGTCAAAATATATTAATGAAAAAATTGAGACACATTGGCCTTTAGGAAATATCAAAAGCCTTGTGTGCTGTTATTTAGGACAGAATGCGTTGTAAACGTCACACACTCTCTACCTTGACAATGTCACAGCACAGTCCATACAAACTCATAGCCTCCTTGAGTTTTGACCTTATTATTAATTGTCAATATCATCCATCCATCCATCCATCCATTATCCAACCCGCTATATCCTAACTACAGGGTCATGGGGGTCTGCTGGAGCCAGTCCCAGCCAACACAGGGCGCAAAGCAGGAAACAAACCTCAGGCAGTGTGCCAGCCCACCGCATGGCGTGCACACAAACACACACAAACGGGACAATTTAGAATCACCAATGCACCTAACCTGCATGTCTTTGGACTGTGGGAGGAAACCCACGCAGACACGGGAAGAACATGCAAACTCTATGTAGGGAGGACCCGGGAAGCGACCCCAGGTCTCCTAACTGTGAGGCGGCAGCGCTACCCACTACAACCACCATGCCGCTCTGTCACTATCATCCATCCATCCATTTTCCAACCCACTGAATCCGAACACAGGGTCACGGGGGTCTGCTGGACCCAATCCCAGCCAACACAGGGCACAAGGCAGGAACCAATCCTGGGCAGGGTGCCAACCCACCGCAGTGTCACTCACTATCATATAAATAAAATAATTTTAAGATGACAAGTCTGCTATAGTCAGTTCAATAAACGTTCCTTTTAAAATGTTTGAATATACAGAATATAAAACAGAATCTCAGTGAAGCAGGATCCCTGAGCAATAACAAATAATTTGACACTGAGAAATTATAAAGCATAATAATGGGAACAAATAAAAACTACAACTTCCTAAAATGGACACTGTAAACATAAGCGTTTCAATAAGTAATTTAGGAAGCTTGTGCGTGCATTTCAATATTAATTTAAGAATTGTGTAAGCCACCTACGGTAGCTCAAACAGCACTTACAGTAAATAATCTAACAACTCAATATAAGTAAATGAAATGAAGAGGCTGCACTGCTAACAATGTAGGTTCACGCTGTCCTGCAGCATGTTTGGAAGGTGCTGATTGGCTGAAACTGTTTATAGGTCCCAAGATGGAAGTGCCATATAACGATCAGAAAAGAAAAGACACATTTAAGCATGCTGGACAGTAGTTTATGTTATGTTTTTCTACAGTACAAATCCAGTACAACACCAGGGTCTCCAAACACTCAAATATGAAGCTTATTACGTTTTACAGTGAAACTCTTTACATATACAACTAGGGGCGTGTGCCCCCGGTTGCTTATGGCAGTACAATCTTCCCTCGATAGTTCGATTGTGTAAAGAAAGACTTCCTAATTTTTGTGTGAAATTCACCCTTAACAAGTTTCCAACTGTGTCCCGTGTTCTTGATGAACTAATTTTAAAATATCAGTCTCGATTCACTCGACTAATTCCCTTCATCATTCTTGTTGAGTACTGGGCATTGGTAAAGGCGACTATCTTTTTTTTTTTGGAATGGAATTTGGACCTTCTATGGATCAGTGGTATTGAGCACTCTAGTGTTAATTTCTGCACAGGCCTTAATCAGGAACTGTCTTAGGTTTCAAGGTTTGATTGAGATTTTCTGTCAAGTGGTACTGAATTGAATATAACACCTGCCATAAAAGTCGCTGGTTACTGTGAGAAGACACCCAGGGTTCAAGTGAGATCTTGTGGCCTGCGACAGAGTGTCCCTGTGCGCAAACATCCTGCTGTCCCATGTGCTAATAAAATGGGTGCCAGCCTTTTTTTTTTTGTTTCTACATTACGAAATTTCAGCTCGGGGAAATATAATGAAATACAGCAGGAATTTTGAAAATCAGCTACTACTTAAACTAAACAAAAAGTTCTGTTTATGAATTATAAAATATATTTTGAAGGCAAATTACCAACTCCTCTGACTGCAGTTTTGTACTGATCAAAGGCATGGTTTATTGTTGCTATTATTATTACTACTTGTACTTTTGGTATTTAAATACTTTTGAAAGCAAATACCTTTTAACTTTTACTCAAGTATTTTTTAACAGAAATACTCACTACTTCAATGACAATAAAATTTTAATGAAGTACTTCTACTTTTACTGAAGTATCATTTCTGAGGGCGGCACGGTGGCGCAGTGGTAGCGCTGCTGCCTCGCAGTTAGGAGACCCGGGTTCGCTTCCCGGGTCCACCCTGCGTGGAGTTTGCATGTTCTCCCCGTGTCTGCGTGGGTTTCCTCCGGGCGCTCTGGTTTCCTCCCACAGTCCAAAGACATGCAGGTTAGGTGGATTGGTGATACTAAATTGGCCCTAGTGTGTGCTTGGTGTGTGGGTGTGTTTGTGTGTGTCCTGCGGTGGGTTGGCACCCTGCCCGGGATTGGTTCCCTGCCTTGTGCCCTGTGTTGGCTGGGATTGGCTCCAGCGGACCCCCGTGACCCTGTGTTCGGATTCAGCGGGTTGGAAAATGGATGGGTGGATCATTTCTGAGTACCTTTTACAGCTCTGATCATTTCAAAGATGGCCTCTATATGTGGATGTTAACGAGATCAGCAATACATCTGGTTGGGTGACTGGTTACATGAGACCAGCTGTGCTTGGTCTGATTTTATTTATTTATTTATTTATTTTACTTTGCCGTATTAGACTTCTATTCTGTTTTGATGTAGCAAACTGTAGTAACTCAGTTCTGAATGTGTTATTAGCAGTTTTGAAAACATTATGTTAGCCTTTGCAAAATGGCCTCAAAATACATGAGGATATGTTGGTGGTGGATTTTGAGTGAGAAAAGAATCCATGAATTTTGAAGCGTATAGTCATTGAAATCATTTTGTGTGAAAGCAATGAGGACTGATCTACAGTTTAGTCCACAGTGACCGCTGGTAACTGTTTGAAAGGTTTTGAAAATGTGATTTACAAGGCAGAAAAGCTGTAATATTTATATGTATTTATTCTGGCTCTCCACTTCCTTGAACTGGAATAAAAGGGTTAATTTAACAAACAAATGTATATTTATGTGCCATAATAATATTGTTCAATGCAGTAAGTGTGGTGTAGTATCTAAGTTGACAGTCAAGGCTGGAAGTCTGACTCTTTACAGTTGTTCATTCCATAAATGACATAAGTAAAAATGGTTATTTGTGCAGTTATTTGTTCACTTAAATGATATTAACTTTTAGTTGAAGACCTGAAAATATTTACTGACAATAATTCGCACCAACAGAAAACAGCAATCAAAATACATGATTTAAGCACTGTAAATACTAAATCATTTTAGCATTTCAGAATTGATTTATTGATTTAGTGTCTTTGAACATTATGTTATTTATTTTATTTAAAAAAGACTCTACTAACAAACAAAGGGCAAAATAGAATAATTATACTGACATATTGTCAGAAAAAGCTGAAATTAAAATTCCATTATATCCTGTTATTCTGGATTTATTTCAAGTTTTTCATTTCATAGAGGAGAGAATGAAAAGCATTGTGAACAGTGACAGACATTTTTTTTGTACATAATTTGACTTCTGTGCTAATAGGTGTGGACTGTTGCCAAAGCATGTACTGTTGTTTGCCAATTCCTTTGAATTGCAAGTAGAAAAAGATTTAAATGATGCGTGGGTTTAAACAATATTAGACGTGAGTTGTGTAATGTTGTGGCTGATTGGTGAATAGTTATATTTATGAGTTTGCAAAAAGCTGAGAATAGAATATAATTGATACTAAACATCTTTTTTACTCTGCAATATAATTTGGTACAACATAATTTTGGTTTGTCATACAGAAAAAACCTAAAATATTATCAGCAATTTGCTCTTTTCATGGACACACTGTCCATGACTATAGTTTGTCATGCCATTGAAGTGCAGGAGCACTTGGGGCCAGTAGATGCAGGTCAAGTCTTACAGTTTCAACACATCTACTTGGAGCCTGGGACCCCAGAGGATAAGCTCAGAAGTCCCCCAGAAGCTCTTCTTTACATTCCATAGGTGTTCTTGAAGTCTGAATGTGAGCAATGGGATGATGCTGAAAGGGAAAGAGTAACATAGGCCATGGTGTGAGGAAGGACTATTACTGAGGAAGCTGAACAGACAGTGTTTTAGGAACAGTTATAGAAAATTCCAATTATTGACCCCATGTAGAAATTAGGTAACAATTTGAAGCAAAATTTGCTTATCATGTGAAGAGCAGACTTTTGTGGTGGCAACCAATGGCCTTTTATTTCACAAATCAGAAAGAAACCTGAAACCCATCCCATATTGGAATCCCAGTAAACTAATATAATTTTGGCAGAGCTAACTATACTTGTTAAGTGTCACTTAATTATTCTAAGAAAATCAAATAAAACAAATTTTATTCAAGATACTGCCTTTTCAGGAAAACCTTTCAAACCTTGGGTTACCTCATGTCCTAGTTTCTATATCAAACTACATGGTCATTTATTCCATGTATCTATGGATCTTTACATGAAAAAAAATTCCAACATTTGTGCAAAATTTGCCCTTTAGCGAGTTTTCAACTGTGTGGCCATGCTTTTGTTGTAGTATTTATCTTTACATAACAGCTGGGATTGACTTCACTTCATAATTTTAAACACTTTGACCATGTCACGTCTTAATCTCCACTTACTAAACTGAGAAAGATCAACTCCTTCAGTCTCTCTTCATAGATCCAAGATTTGTCTCACATGATGAAGACCTATAACATGCTGCTCCTGGACAACATGATTCATCTTGTGGTAGACCATCTGGACCCACTGCTGTTGGCCTATTGGACAATGATTGGACTGGAGTTTGCAATTAGACATATGTTGGATCTGGGAGTTATTGAAGAAAGTCACAGACCCAGGTCCAGTCCTACAGTCTTGGTTCCAAAACCTGATGTGTCAGGCAGGTTCTGCAACGACTATCAACAACTCAATCAGGTCTCCAAGTTAGATGCGTACCCAATGCCTTGAGATGATGACCTTCTCGAATGCCTAGGTAATGCCCAATATATGACTACCCTTGATATGACTAAAGGGTACTGGCAAATTCCATTAACAGCCTTCGCTAAAGAAAAAAACACCTGTAGTACACCTAGTGGACACTGGCAATATATGGTCCTTCCATTTAGTTTGCACGGGACACCAGTTACCTTCCAGCGTCTGATAGATACACTGTTAAGGCCTCACAATACCTATAGTGCTGCCTATTTGGATGACGTGATTGTCTATTCCGGCACCTGAAAGGAACATATATTGCAGGTTAAAACTGTTCTCTCAACACTTGCACAAGTAGGTCTTCGAATTAACCCAGACATTATACGAGGCAATTCCCAAACTGTTTGTGGAGTTTTCAGGGTGAATTTACTGTATTTCATTACTATATATATATATATATATATATGTATATATGTGTGTACACATATAAATATAGATATTCAAACACGCACTATGATGTGAACTTACACCAGAATTTTCTCCATCTCTACTACCTGCAGGGGATCCAGAGTGCATCCCATAACTGAGCCTGCCCTTTTAACACTAGAATTACCAGAGCCTACAAAAAAACTTGCAGATCCGTCCCACCTTAAATCACTTCTTAAATCCATTTGCACCTCTCCGCCATCGTCTTTTGTCTTCTAAATGTGCAGATAAAAACAAGCTTCAAGCAGCCGGCTATTCCATCCCCCCACCGACTTAGAATGTGCACGAACTTCTCTCAGCTCATGCCTTGATTGATTATCTGGGAGTGAAGTGGAGTTTTAGAGTGGAAACAATAGATTGTTATTTGGAACACACGCATTTCATGTGTGTTGCGTTTCTACAGTAATCTGTGTTAACATATTTTTAAAACAGAAACGTTTTTCATATTCTAGTAGTAAATAACAAAATGTAGGCATAAACTATATAATGTATGAAGCCTGAAGTCCAAATATCAAAGAAACACTTTCACAAAAGGTACAAATAAAAAAAAGCTGCCGCCAAAAAAACCTGCCTTAGTGTGCGACATTGACACTCATTTACTATGGCTGCCGCTGTGGTGCAACAGTATCAGTTGCTGACTGGGAATCGAAAGGTCACGAGTTCGATATTGCATGACTCCCTTTTGAGACGTGAACTGCTCTTATTTTTACTATTTTAGAATAAAAAGATACATTTGATTTCAGTCTGTAACAGCCGGTGTAATTTATGATATTTGTAAAGGTTAGCTTTGTTTTTGTTTTTGTTTTTATTCACTTTTCATTCTCTCAGTCGCGTTCAGGATCCTTCCCCCCTGCCGCCCCCTCTCCATCTGACATTGCTGTTTTCACATAAAGACGCGCTATAGCTCTGCAGTGTATCACGATACATATGACCGCGTGTTTTTTTCCCCCCAATCTTGCCAGTCCCCACATGTTACTGTATGCTGTTTCTTTTGTACTCCAGGACATGCAGAGGAAAGCATAGTGAAGAGCAGTAACTTCAGTGCTATATGCAATCATCAGACACTCACCATCTGGCACTGCTGTTTTCACATAAAGACACGCTATAGCTCTGCAGTGTACTTGTGACTGCATTCTCGTACTAATACTTGCGAACTGAAGTGTCTGCATGCACTTTTCATGGCATTACACGTGTATTTTTTCAGCATGCCCGTGTCGCTCAAACACAGGAACATATGTTGATGTAAAAGTATAACAAAACAAGTGCACTTTTATTCAAGGCTATAACCGAAGAAAAAAGAAAGCAAGTTACAGTAGGCAGTTGATATGACAGCTTGAGTGGTGCAATGCTAAGAACTGCTGATTTCCATTCCATGCTATATAAAATCATCACAGTCAAATGTTAACAGTTCCCAGACACCCAAGGGCCGCCCTTCCTACATTTACAACATGTGTACTTGTTGCAGTGTACACACCTCTTTGTGCCATTACACTGAACAAGCACCTGTAATTTGCAGCTCTATTCATTATCTCAAAACACCATGCACATTCACAGTAATTCCCAGTTATGTCAACCATTCTCACCTATGCCCACAACCATACAGAACTGATTCCACATCAAAGAATTTCTAGTTCCAGCATAAATTCACACCCGATCTGACGTTGTTCGTTTTCAAATAATATTGCATTAGTGCGATGAGGTTTTCACATATATTGTCTTTCTTTCAGGTGTGTAATAGAAACCACAGCTTAGAGAGAAGTGTGTACATTGTAACAGGTACACACACTGTAAATGTGGGAAAGACGATCCTTGCGTGTGTGTGAACTGTTAACTGTTAACATTTGAATCTGATGATTGCATAAAGTGCTGTCTTATTCAGTGCACGCAAGAACATGCAGGTGGCCAGTTGCTGTGTGCTACAACATGCTGGCGGTGATCAACGCACATTTTAAAAAAAGAAAGAGACAAATATATGTGACGTTTTGAAGAAATCATTTTATGACTCGAATAGTACCAATCAGAAAACATTGTCGAAGTAATGCAATATTATTTAAAAACGAACAGTGTCAGATCGGGTGTGAATTTATACTGGCGCTGTTAGAGACAGATCAGAAGCTGAATAAGGTCCTGTTCTGACTCTAAGTAAAAAGCATGAATTAATCAACAGAAATAACCGCGATCAACATTTTAAACTTAACGATTTACAGTGCATACCAATTTATACATTTTATGTCCGTTTGAGGTTACAAAGAAAAAAAAACACTCTCTCCCCAGCGGGGAATCAAACTCGGGTCTCTTGAGGCACGGCAGAGCTGCTGCACTCTGAGTCAGCAAATCTTAGCGTTACACCACAGAAGGTGTTGTCTCATCCTTGAACCTTTTGTGAAAGTGTTTATTTGATGTTTGGACTTCAGGCTTCACACATTCTATAGTTTATGCCTATATTTTGTAACATTTATTACTAAAATATGAAAAAGTTTCTGTTTTAACAATGTGTTTACACAGATTACTGTAGAAACAGAACACACATGAAATGCGTGTGTTCAAAATAACGATCTATTATTTCCACTCTAAAACTCCAGCAGTTCAGTCACTCCCAGATAATCAAACAAGGCATGAGCTCGGAAAACTTAGTGAACATTCTGTGACGGTGGGGATGGAATAGCCGGCTGCTTGCTGCTCGTCATAATCGGCACATTTAGAAGAAAAAAGAGAGTTGAGAACGGTTTTAAGGTGGGCCGGATCTATGAGTTTTTTCGTAGACTCTGATAATTCTAGTGTTAATTAGCTTGCTGATTTGGTAGGCCTCCCCTGAAGTGGTGTTACCAGCCCAGCAAACCACAGAGTAGAAAATCCATAATGAAGGAATGAATGCTCCTAAGAAAAAAAGAGCCTGTTCTGCAGTTTCTTCTCTAATTCCTCTGTGTTGTGAGACTAGTCCAACCTGTCATTCATGTGAACCCCAAATACTTGTAGGAGTGCACCACTTCTGCATCTACTCCCTGAATAGTAACCAGACATCGAGGCTCTTTGGTGAAGCATAAGTCAATAAGCAGTTCCTTGGTTTTAATGATGTTATTTGCAGGCAATTCTTTCTGCACCAAAACACAAACTTCACCACCTAACTTGTAATCATTTGAGAATTTCTGAAAGTGACATGGCCTGGTGTTATATTTATATTCGGAGATATAGAAAATGAAGAGAAAGGGAGAGAAAACTGTTGTTATGGTGCTCCAGTGTTGTTCACACAGTCCTTGAGTCCAGTATCCAGGACACCACAGGCACATCCACCTGCATATCTCTGAGCTGACCCCTTAACAGAGATGGCTGGATGGTATTGAAGGCACTGGAAAAATTGTAAACCATAAGCCTCACAATGCTGACAGCTTTGTTCTGCTGAGAATAAGCTTTGTGGAGCAGATATATAAACTCCACTTCTGTTTTCTTTGCCTCGGGAAGCCAATATTGGCATTCTCTAACAATCTCTCCTGGGTGAGCAATGACGTCATGCTTAATCAGTACAGTGTGACCAGGTTGCTCGCTTACTACCTCCAAAATCGACAAGATGGCTGATACCAGCTCCTGTCGCTGTTTCCAGGTCATATCAGTTCTGAAAATAAGGTGAAGATGTTCCAGGAACAGGGAATGTGGCTGTCCAGAGGAGGGAATCTATCTCTCTGTCCTTCCACGGTTTCAGCAGATTTATATGATATACGTGCTCACTCAGTTGATTATTTGGTTGTTTTATCAAATAACTGATGAGTCCTTTTCGTTCCTTAATCTCATAAGGGCCTTTCCAATGTGCCAACAATTTAGAATGAGAAGTAGGTATGAGCACCATAACACGATCTCCCCAGAGAATCTCCCAGAGGGTTGTGTTTCTATTATGATATCGTGCCCATGCTACTTGAGCATTCTCTAAATGTTCTTTGAGTGAGTGATATATTCCAAAATATAGAGGAGAGAAGGACCTCTTCTTCTCACCCTTCTTTTAGCATGTCCAATAGACCTCGGGTGTCTACTGTACAGTTATTCAAAGGAAGAAAAACCTGTAGAGATCTGTGGCACTTTCCTATAGGAAATTAACACAAGGAGAAGCACCTGATCCCAGTTTCTCCCATCCTCGCTAATTAGCTTGCGCAACATCTGCTTAAGTCTTTGGTTAAATTGTTCTACCAGCTTGTCTGTTTGAGGGTGATAGACCGATATTTTAAGATTTTAATTTGCTGTAACTTAGCAACCTCCCTGAACATCTCCGAAGTGAAGGGAGTCCCTTGGTCTGTTAACACCTCCTTAAGGATCCCAACAAATGCGAATATCCCTACTAATTTCTGTGCAATAAGTTTAGAAGTCGCTGAGCAGAAAGGAACAGCCTCTGGAAATTGAGTGGCATAGTCCACGATGACCAAAATATATTTACGGCCACGTAATGAGGGCTCTAATGGTACTACAAGGTCAATGCCAACCTGCTCAAAGGGAATAGAGGAATAAGTGGAACGTGGTCCTTCCTAGGAATCTGACGAAGCTGGCATTCCCGACATGAAGCACAGAATCGTCTGACCTCCTCGTTTATTCCAGGCCCATAAAATTGGAGCTTAATTCGTTCTAGGGTTTTTTCGGTTCCCAGATGTACGTGGGGTTAACAACAGTGTCCTCACCTCCCCCTCATGTTCTTCCACCCAATACAAGAGATCATTCTTAACCACAAAGTAGGTCATTCGTGATGTAGGATCTTGGGACACTTGATCATTAACTACTAATGCATTTCTTGCAAATTTTAAGGAATCATCATTTCATTGCTCACTTTTAAAGGAGGACAGCGTTAGTTTAAACTGCATAGGTTTTTTTGAATGGGATCCCTTGTGACCTCAATGGGCAGAGTTTCAGACCATACAGGCTCTTCTGTCATTGGGGTGACTTCTAGGTTGCTTGAGGGACCTTCTACTCTGACACACTGAGTGGACATATGGGTCCAAGTGGCTGTCGTACATGGCGTGGAGGCAACCGATCAGTATTATCTCCATCTATCTATCTATCCATTAGCAAGCCCACCTTTTTACAAGGAGTAGTAATGTTAATACTGCTGTTACTGTCAGACCAGTCCTGCCCCAGTATCATTGGATAAGGTGGATCAGGCAACACCGCTACGACCAAACTTTTCATAGTGTTGTCAAACTAGATGACACATGAGGCAGACTTGTAATAACGGGTTTTGCCGTGAATACATGTGAGACTGGTCTTGGTTTTAAGCCACTGTCTCGGTAAAACATAACGACAAGCAACAATAGAAATGTTACTCCCGGAGTCACACATAGCAGTCACTTTATATCCATTAATAATTACTAATACTGTATAAGGGAGAGACAAAGGGATAATTAGAACACAGTAACGCTCTCCCTTGCAGTGAGAACAATCCATCGGCCTCGTTGTTGGGCATGCAGGAAAAATGTGTCCAACCCCTCCACACTTGAAACAGTGGGGAAGGTTTCTCCTTCTTTCAGAAGGGAGCTTCTGTGAACTGCCGGGTGGGCTCAGGAACAGGAACACAAACCTTTCTGGGTTGACGCGAGAACCTTTCTGACCTGTCTGATTTACAGACCGCCCAGTGCCGTTCCACCACCTCGATCAAGGCATCCACGGAGGTTTACTCTTGTTTTGCAGATCTGCTGGGTGAGTTGGTCAGGGTGGGCATTGACAAAGGTCTTGCATGCCAAGAGTTCGACCAGAATGTAGGCCCACTCTGACTTCGGCCAGACGTTGCATTCAGCCGTTCTTTCAAAAATCAAAAAGTAAGATTCTACAACATTCCCCTCAGTTAAGTAAGTCAGCTGAGGGGGTAAAGATCGAGCATTCGCCGTCCTTACTGCTGTCGCCACCCGAGCTTCCGACTCCACCAGTTGGGTTCTGGTTTCCCCCATCTGGATTTTTAGGGTTTGAAGCTCCATCATCATGGTGGCTAGGACGGTAGTGAGGTCTTGCTCCTCTGACATTCTGGAACAAAATAAATCCTGCCAACAACGGCAATGTAAATAAATAAATTCACTTGGAAAACTCCACAAAGATTTGGGGCATTGCCCTGTATAATGTCCATCGGACGTTCTGAAGATCTGAATGAGAAATGATCAAAAAAACCAAAGCATTTGACAAAATACATAGTTGACATGAGGATTTATATACAAAATGGCAACAGGAAATGATTTGGCAGGAAATTACACCAATACAGAGGAACAGAAGTGATGTCATTATGGTGGAACTGGAAGTGAAATCATCAGTAGTGAGCCAGAAGTGACATCATCTATGGAAGGCGGAAGTGACATCATCATAGCGGAGCAGGAAGTGACAGCATCATGGTGGAGCCGGGATTGTTTTGGGGAGGTCATTTTGTGAAATCGGAAGTATTGGAGGTAAGTTTATAAGATTGTTATTTTTCTTCTTTTGCTCTGTTGGAAGAGAAAGAGAGCAGGATTAGTACCCAAAATCAACCCTTCATCTTGCGGTATATCACTCATCTTAGGGCTTGTTGGCTGCCTACTAAGCGAACATGTGTGACAATGTTAAAAAAAAAAAAAAAAAAATATATATATATATATATATATATATATATATATATATATATACACTAGCAAAATACCCGCGCTTCGCAGCGGCAAAGTACTGCCTTAAAATTGTTATTAAGAAGAAAAGTAAACATTTTTAAACTGAGGGAAAATATACAAATAATTATTTGTTAAGGATCTCTTTGTATACCATGTTGTCAGTTCGGCCCTATAAAACCTGCTTAACTTTTGTAAGTAAGCTGTAAGGAATGAGCCTGCCAAATTTTAGCCTTCTACGTACACGGGAAGTTGGGGAATTAGTGATGAGTGAGTCAGTGGGTGAGGGCTTTGCCTTTTATTAGTATAGATACCCGACAAAGGTGGAGCCATGATTCCGGTTGGACTTGATACTGTTGATTCACTGTGGGAATTAGTAGTAATTGACAGTGGAGACAGAGAGGTAAAGCTCAGTTCCCTTAACCCACCTGAGATCTGTGAATTCTCATTGTCCACCTCACTCATATTTTTGCTTCCACTTTCGCTCCTGACAGGAGCCGATGCTGCAGTGTGAGGTCCAAGTAGATCCATTCCTTCGCCAGTCTCTTCCAAATAAGTCTCTGGCAGGCTGTATTGTAAACTTAAGACTGGATTAGACTTTGATGAAGCTTTAGTTGCCTTTTCCTTATCTTTCTGAACCTTTGATCTTCTGCTCATGATTTAATGTACATATACGTAATTAAAACCTCTCAGGTTGATTAAATACAGGATACCTCAAAAAAGGCAAAATAACATCGCTGTCATTAGAGTTCCATCCTACACATCCATTTCTCACAATGGATGAGACCAACAGTTCTTCGATGTGTTCATTTAGCTCTTTATGAAGAGCTTCATTTGCCAAACAATTTACTCTTACCACCAATTTTAAATATGTACTCCTTTAAACCATTGTCCGCTATATTCTTTATAGCAAAATCCCCGCGCTTCGCAGCGGCGAAGTACTGCTTTTAAATTTTTATTAAGAAGAAAAGAAAACCTTTTTAAACTGAGGGGAAATATACCAATAACAATTTGTTAAGGATCTGTTTTTTTGTGAAGCTGCCTTTACACAGCGTCTCCACTGTTTTATAAACGAACGCCATATAAGGCCATCCTTTCTCCTTGCTTCGCGGTTCTGTAGTGTTTTATTGTTCGTTTATTACGATTGTTATAGTTATTGTGTAGCTATTTGAGACTCACTTTTCTGTTCAGGTACCCATTTCCAAGCTTACTGTTGAGAATGCAACGTATAGTTGTACAGGAGAAAAGCAATCTTGCCTCAAATCAATGGCAACCTTTTGTAGGTCTATGAACTTAATTTATGCGTCACTCGCTCGCTTCTTATTGTTTCGCTGCCTTCTCAATTGTGTAATGAATGTTTTCTTCAGCGCTCTTTGGGGCTCTTCCTTGTTTTCTACGTACTGCGTTCACAGTCAGTTCATGTGATTACGTGGGAGGCGTGATGACGCGATACGCAACTCCGCCTCCCACGGCCATCGAGCTGCAGTCTATTACAGTATATGGATAAAAAAGAGGTTCCAGTTATGACCATTACGCGTAGAATTTCGAAATGAAGCCTGCCTAACTTTTGTAAGTAAGCTGTAAGGAATGAGCCTGCCAAATTTCAGCCTTCCACCTACACGGGAAGTTGGAGAATTAGTGATGAGTGAGTCAGTGAGGGCTTTGCCTTTTATTTGTATAGATGTATATATATATGTGTGTGTGTGTATATATATATATATATATATATATATATATATATATATAAATAGACGGCCAGGAGCCCTGCCCCACCGGGATGCCGGGAGGAAAGATGAACCGGGAGAGTGGCGCTTCTTTAGCCTGGGTACCTGGGGGACAGCTCTTCCGGGACATCAGGAAGTGCTGACAAACAAGGGATGGTCTATGCCCGGAGTGCTTCTGTCTGGGTGCAATGACAGCACTTCTGCCACACTGGAGAGTGCTGCCGAAAGTCGGTCATCAGGCACCTGGAGCACATCCAGGGCTAAATAAAAGGGGCTGCCTCACTCCATTCAGGGGCTGCAGTCAGGAGGAAGAGGACAGAGCACGGTGGAGAGGAGTGGAGGCGGTGAAGGGCCTTTTGAAGGACAGAGGAGAAAGTGTGATTGGTGCAGGGGACTGTATTGTAAATAAACGTGTGCTTTTCTAGACATGGAGGTGTCTGTCTGTCTGTGTCCAGGGCTGGCTTCCACTATATATATATATATATATATATATATATATATATATATGTATATATATATATATATATATATATATATAAAATATACTTGTAAAGTATATACTGTGTGTGTATATTTGTAAATAATATAATTATGTTTATCACACAAGTGTACATGGGAGGCAGCTAACCGGCTCAAATGAGTTTAATTCCATGCCAGATCAGGGTGTGATGGAGTGCACTAACCCTTTCTCTATTCACCTGGCTCTGACAACATCACTTCCGGTTCAGGGCACCGATGACATCAGTTCCTCTGCCTGACTTTAAAACCGTCATTTTGTCCTGCCTTAATCAGTTCTGTATTTGACTCAGTGTTGCCTGTTTTGTTTTCTTTGAACCTGAACTTCAAGTATACAGGTTGGCTAACCCAAACCTTTTTTGTAGTATTTTGTCCTTATTTTGACAGTGGCATAGTCAGCAGGATGATTGACTCTATGATGTCCAGGAGCAGGACCTGAAACATCTCTTTGGGAAACTACCATCTATAAATGACCAGGTGGAAGAGTACTGTTTCCGAGTATGTGGCTTGTGTCGCTGTTCAGAAAGACCAGGTGCAAGCTCCATCCTCAATATCAGTAGAGTAACAAAATAGATATCAGGGGGAGTGTGTGGGATGGGCCGACAGAATTGGGCTGGTCCAGAAGGGGGAGAATCTAGGGGCTTATTATGGTCTCTCGGAGTAGAGGACCGCCCTCCTCACATAGGCAGTGGAGATTTGACCCTCAGCAGCCAACCCACTTGCAGGCATTCTCAGTATGTGGTAGGGCCAGGCGCTGGCTAATGCCAGATGAAAACTCCACCAGTCAAATAGTAGAGTAAATTGGCCAACAGGTCTAGGGACAACTCATTTGTATATATGCTAGGCTAATCAAAGTCATTGAAGGACTCAGGATGGCTTCTCAATCCGAGAGTGCAGAACCGTCTTATAGTCAAACCCAAATGGAACAGGTCTCAACTTACAGGTCCAACTGTCACTGCTTGGAGCAAGCACTGATGCCCCCAGCTCAATGGACCTGTTCTCTGCTTGGTGACGAAGGGGAATGCAGGGGGATTGGGGAGGAAGTGTGTTGTGTGCTCACGAACCCCCTGACTTTTCCAAGTACCGGACTGGTAATTGTTAATAGCCAAAAAACAACTGCCTTGTTTAATTCCGGCAGTAAGATCTTTTTTGTTGCCCGTCGATATGTGTTGCCGTGGCAGTGGTTAAAAGGTAAGACCAGTCTGACCTGCATCCATGGAGAAACCCACTGGTACAGGTCCACTTCATGTTTCTTCAACTATGAGGGATCGCTAAAAATTTGACAATAGCGGTCTACCCAAACCATCCATTCCTGGTGATCTTGGGGCGAGACTGGTCTAAAAGTAAAAATGGTTCAACATCACCGAAACAACTTTTGGGCCTAATGATGGACAGAGAAAGTACGTCCCAGGCTGCCTTTATGCCATGTATAGAGCCGGTGTTGAGAGAAGAGATGGCCACTCAGTGTAGCGTTGCGAATCCTGGGCCACTGCGAGACAAAACATCATCACCAGTCGCAGCGGCAATGCAGGATGAAACCATGCACCTTGAGGTACAGACCCTCTCTCCCACTTACACTTTCAGTTTAGACAGATGCTTTCTTTAAAAGGGAATTATAGAATGATGATTCCCTTAAATTTACAAAAAATGCAGTGGTTCTGGTTAATGGCCAATGCAGTCACCATCCATACCACACAGCCCTCACTTTGTTTTGCAAAATGACGTTCTTTATCAGGTAGCAGAGCATGTCTGAAAATTAGCACATGCCCACTTTCTAGGAGGCCATTTGGGCACCAAAAAAACCCTGGAGCAGATTAAACTCTGATTTTATAAGCCAGGAATTAAAAAGGAGGTTGTTCACCGCTTTTGCACATCCTGTCTGGAGTGTCATTCACGTCAAATTCCTAGAATGGACCATGGTCCTTTAGTTCCCATTCCCCTTATTGATGTCCCATATGAACGATTTGGGGTTGACCTAGTGGGACCCTGGAAGCCCCAGAGGACACAAATATATTTTAGTCCTGGTGGATTATGCTACCCAATATTCCAAGGCTGTTCCCTTGTGCACAGCCACTTCCAAAGTCATCGGACGGGAGTTGGTAGGGGTCTTTGCGCAAGTTGGCATCCTTAAAGAAATCCTGACGGACCAAGAAACATCCTTTATCTCGGAGATGTTCAGGTAAATGGTTAGATAGATAGATAGATAGATAGATAGATAGATAGATAGATAGATAGATAGATAGATAGATAGATAGATAGATAGATAGATAGATAGATAGATAGATAGATACTTTATTAATCCCAATGGGAAATTATTTAAAGTTACTTAAAATAAATAATTTAAACCGATGGTCTAGTGGAGAGGTTTAATGAGACTCTCAAACAGATGCTTCGCAAGGTGGTCAGTTAGGATGGGAGGAACTGGGATCAGCTCCTCCCCCTCATCCTTTTTGCCTACTGGGAAGTCCCACAAGCCTCTACGGGCTTTTTGCCCTTTGAATTTGGCATATTGGATATTTTAAAGGAAGGATGGGAGGAAGAGGCACTCCCCTCCACAAATATAGTTGAGTATGTTGTGCAGTTATACAGATTCAGAAAGATTTGTCCAATCTAAAACGTCACATGAAAGAAGTGCAAGCAGCACAGGCCCGGTATTATGATCAGGACACGTCTCTGCTGGAGTTCCGCCTGGGAGATTGTGTCATGGTTCGTGTTACTACCTCTCAATCCAGATTGGTGGCCCAATGGCAAGGCCCTTATGAAGTTAAAGAGAGGAAAGGGCTTGTCGATTATTTGGTGAAATAGCCCAATCATCAACCGAGTGACCAGGTTTATAATGTGAACCTGCTGAAACAATGAAAGGATAGCGAGCCTAACCCCTCCTCCAGTCAGACCCGCTCAATCTTTGCTCAAAAAAATAACCTCAACTTCAGACCTAATTTGACCTCCAAACGACGGGAGCTGGAATCAGTTTTGCTGTCTATCCTGGAGGTAGTGAGTGAAAAACTTGGAAGGACCTCTCTGGTTGCGCATGACATTATGACAGAACCTAGGGGTCATAGTTGGAGAATGCCCGGGGTACTGACTAGTTCCTTTAATGGACTCTGCAAAGGCTAAGACTGCAGTTAGCACACCTAGCTTTCACTGGCAGCACTGTGTTCTTCAATTTGGGTTACATGGGGCACCCACAACCTTCCATCATCTGGTGGATAAAGAGCTCCATTCTCATAACTCGTATAGTGCTGCCTACTCAGATGACGTGGTCATTTATTCCAAAAAATCTGGGACAAATGGTTTATAAATGAAGAATGTTTAGATTAAAAAATGAAATCATCAGAGGGCAAACTACAAAAGGCGATCATAAATCCTCTCTTTTGTTTTTTACATTATATAAAATTTCAACCTCTTTACAGAAAGATTAATCTTTAAAATCCTTGATCTTATCACATCTCATTTCATTTAAAGAAAACACTTTTCTGGTGAGCATTGCAGTTGGAGCAGCCCAAGCAGGTCAGCCCTATATTTCCCTGTTCCTAAGTACAGATTCCAGGTCTTCCTGTGAATTTCATAATATTTTCAAGCCATTTGAGAGATAAACCAGCATGCCCTGGATCTGTTACAGGCTCTCTATCCAGAAGGGATGTGCCCGAAGCAACTCCAGGTGGAGCGACTCGAAAGCATCCTTACGACATGTGCAAACCACCTCGACTGGCTGCTTTTATCCAGAGGAGCAGCGACTCTACTATGACGCTCTCCTGAATTGATGAGCTTCTCATTCTATCACAGACTATCAGCCTAGAAAGGAACCTCATTTCAGCCACTTGTATTTGTGATGACCATAGATGAATGCAGGGCTGTGGATCGACCTGTAAAGCAATAGTTTTGTCTTTAAACTCGGTTCCCACTTCACCGACATGGACCAGTACAGCACCTGCAGAACAGTTGTGAATGCTCCATGTTTCAATAATTTAATAACATCAGTTGTATAAATGGTGAAAGAATCCATTAGGTTGTTTGATAACCAAGCTAACCCTGTAAAGTACATTAGAATGATTATCTTTATGTATGCATGTCTTTGCACACTTGCCAACTCAGTTACAGTTTTTATTATTATTTTTATTATTGTTATTATTGTAACCCAACTGGCACACCATCTTTGGTTAGTTTCTATCATTATAATTAATGTTGAGACTATACACTCCTCCAACATGATCTGAATTGAACTAAATAGACAGAGGTGATTTACGGATTAATTTTTGGAATGAAACTTTTGTCTTCCTGGTTAGGGCGTGCCTTTTAAAAAAGACAACTAGTTCACATTCTATTGGAGTTTTCTGAATGTATTTAATCTCAGTGAACTAATTAAAGCAGTAAATTATTATTATTATTTAGCAGTATGCCCTTGTGACTGAACAATGGCTGGTACATATTTACACATAATTTGACGTCTGTAGAACAGGTGTGGACTGATGGAAATGTGCCTATTTTCTCAGTTCATTTAAGTACAACTTGATATGAGACTTTAAGAGGATTATAGACAAAAATAATTTTTTCAACAACAAAAAAAAGTTATTTTTATAGCACATTTGCATACAAAGCATTTAACTTAAAGTGATTTACAGGATGTCAAAGAAAAGGTTGCAGGAAATTAAACAAAATTAGAAATGTATAGGAATGAATAAATGAAAAACCAAAAATATTAAATAAGAACAACTCAAAACATACTTAAATAATGCAGATATACGTGTTCTAGATAAACTGAAGTGTTTAAATATGGAATTGTTTTTGTGTACCATTGAGAAAGCTCAGTGTACCTCTCTTCAGTTTCATTCTCATTGTTACTGTAGAAGGTGGATTGCTGTTCTCTGCACAGAGCCATCACTCTTACCAGACACTCTGTTTGGAGTTGCTTGTTTACCTGACAGTTTGTAAAACAATACATGCTAGTGTATGGTAAAAAGGGGGGTATATTAGTATTAAATACATAAATCCTTATTTCATGACATTTTTATATTTATTCAATATAAGAAGATACATACAAAAGTAACATTTATGCTTTGTTATTGAGACAGAGAAGAGAGGGGTATTCCACAAAGTGCATTTAGATAGTAACTTTCGCTTAAATCAAGAAATTGGGGTTAAATTGAAATGCTGAGCCAGTTTTGTAACACCAAAGAAAATTAGGGCAAGTTATTGAAAAGTGACAACAATTAATAATATAAAATATATAATAGTATAATTTATTATGTCATTCCTCTCCAAGGAAAAGGTATAGTAATTAATGAAAACAAAAAGCTTGAAAGATGGGTGTCCAGTAATGTCAAAATTGTCAGGTATAATTGTACCAATTCTAAATCAGTAAACCTCTAACACTAAAGTAGTGCAAAGATGTTCATTGTAATGTAGAAGACACCATGCTGCACTTCAAGACCTTCTGGGATCAACTTTGTTAGCTCCTGTCTTTGCGTAAATGAAAATAAAGCCTAAGCAATACAAGAAGACAAACCCCTTGCTTAAAGTAAAATGATACATATTATGTTTGAAGAAATAACCAAATATATATACTATGTTGTTTTTAAAAATTACTTTTTAAAAATTACAAACAACATAGCATTTTTCTATACTGAAACGCAATTCAGGTCCACTTTATTAAGAAAGCACTTGATAAGGTGCCACATGAGAGGTTGGGCATCAAATTAAAAGAAGTAGGAGTTCAGGGTGATGTTTTTAGATGGGTGCAGAATTGGCTCAGACACAGGAAGCAGAGGATGATGGTGTGAGGAACCTCATCAGAACTGGCCGATGTTAAGAGTGGTGTTTGTCAGTGCTGGGGCCACTGCTATTTTTAATATATATAAATGATTTAGATTGGAATATGAGTAACAAGCTGGTTAAGTTTGCAGATGATACCAAGATAGGTGGATTAGCAGATAATTTAGAATCCGTTATATCATCACAGAAGGAATTGGATAGCATACAGGCTTGGGCAGATTTGTGGCAGATGAAATTTAATGTCAGTAAAAGTATCACACATAGGAAGTAAAAATGTTAGGTTTGAATACAAAATGGGCGGTCAGAAAATCGAGAGTACACCTTATGAGAAGGATATAGGAGTCATAGTGGACTCTAAACTATCAACTTCCCGACAGTGTTCAGAAGCCATTAAGAAGGTTAACAGAATGTCAGGTTATATAGCACCTTGATGTGTGGAGTACAAGTCCCAGGAGGTTCTGCTCAACCTTTATAACACACTGGTGAGGCCTCATCTGGAGTACTGGGTGCAGTTTTGTCTCCAGGCTACAAAAAGGACATAGCAGCACTAGAAAAGGTCCAGAGAAGAGCGACTAGGCTGATTCCAGGGCTACAGGGAATGAATTATCAGGAAAGATTAAAAGGCACACTTTCCCCTCCTGAGACGCCAGATGGTGGACCAGAATCACCTTCCATGCCCGAGTTTTTGCCTCAGCAACCACCGAAGCCACATTCAGCTTGGCCTGCCAGTACCTGTTAGCTGCCTCTAGAGTCCCACAGGTCAAAAGGGTCCTGTAGGACTACTTCTTCAGTTTGATGGCATCCCTCACAGCCAGTGTCCTCCAACGGGTTTGGGGACTGCCGCCACGACAGGCACCGACCACCTTACGGCCACAGCTCCAGTCAGCTGCTTCAACATTAGAGGCACGGAACATAGTTCATTCAGACTCAATGTCCCCACCTCCCTCGGGACGTGGTTGAAGTTCTGCCGGAGGTGGGAGTTAAAGCTACTTCTGGCAGGGGACTCTGCCAGACGTTCCCAGCAGACCCTCACAATACATTTGGGCCTATCAGGTCTGACCAACATCCTCCCCCACCAATGAAGCCAACTCACCACCTGGTGGTGGTCAGTTGACAGCTCTGCCTCTCTCTTCACCCGAGTGTCCAGGACATGTGTCCATAAGTCCTATGACATGACCACGAAGTCCATCATTGAACTGAGGCCTAGGGTGTCCTGGTGCCAGGTGCACATATGGACACCCCTATGCCTGAACATGGTGTTCGTTATGGACAATCCGTGACAAGCACAGAAGTCCAATCACAAAACACCACTCAGGTTCAGATTGGAGGGGCCATTCCTCCCAATCACACCCTTCCAGGTCTCACTGTCATTGCCCACGTGAGCATTGAAGTCTCCCAGCAGAACGAGGGAGTCCCCAGCAGGTGCTTTCCCTCCTCATCTGTTTTTTCACTAGTTTTGCATTTGGCTACAGTCAGTGTCATTACTGGTAGCATGCGGTGATACCTGGACCCTACAGAGGTGGCACAGGTAATCCAACTTCTCCTGGATGGTACATCAATAAGTGGCATTGCCAGGAGGTTTGCTATGTCTCCCAGCACAGTCTCAAGGGCATGGGGGAGATTCCAGGAGACAGGCAGTTACTCTAGGAGAGCTGGACAGGACCACGGAAGGTCCTTAACCCATCAGCAGGACTGACAGGTATCTGCTCCTTTGGGCAAAGAGGAACAGGATGAGCACTGCCAGAGCCGACAAAATGACATCCAGCAGGCAAGCCACTGGTGTGAATGTCTCTGACAAAACAACCAAAAACAAACTTCATGAGGATGAATTGAGGGCCCGACGTCATCTAGTGGAGCTCAATTGGCATTTGCCATAGAATACCAGAATTGGCAGGTCCACCAGTTGTGCCCTGTGCTTTTCACAGATGAGGGCACGTTCACCCTGAGCACATGTGACAGGTGTTAAAGGGTCCAGAGAAGCCATGGAGAATATTATGCTGCCTGTAGCATCGTTCAGCATGACCGGTTTGGTGGTCGGTCAGTGATAGTCTGGGGAGGCATATCCATGAAGGGACGCACAGACCTTTACAGGCTAGACAACGGCACCTTGACTGCCATTAGGTATCGGGATGAAATCCTTGGACCCATCGTCAGACCCTGTGATGGTGCAGTGGGTCCTGGGTTCCTCCTGGTGCATGACAATGTCCGGCCTCATGTGGCGAGAGTATACAGGCAGTTCCTGGAGGATGAAGGAATTGATACCATTGACTAGACCCCAATCTTGCCTGACCTCAAACCAATAGAGCACCACTGGGTGGGACATTATGTTTCGGTCCATCCAACGCCGCTAGGTTCCACCTCAGACTGTCCAGGAGCTCAGTGATGTCCTGGTCCAGATCTGGGTGGAGATCACCCAGGACACCATCCATCATCACACTAGGAACATGCCTAACCATCCTCCACCCCCCTCCCGACGTTGTCAGGTATGCATACAAGCACGTGGAGTCCATACAAACAATTTTCAGCTGCTGCAATGAAATTTCGGCAAAATGGACTAGCCTAGCATTTTTTTACTTTGATTTTTGGGGTGTCTTTGAATTCAGCAATATGTAGGTTGAAAATTTTAATTTCCATCAAACGATGTGCCATACTTTTGTTTCTAACACATTACCCAGTCCATATCAGTAGAGATAACCAGCAGGATTTTTTTCTTTCCAATGAGATTCCTTTAATATATATATTCATTGCATTCGTAGTCTGTGTCACAATCTGATTGTATGGGTGGTTACCTACCAGGTAACACTTGTGGTTGGTCAGCAAGTCAGCTAACATCCGCCACGGTGCCCTCATTTCAGTTGCGAGAAGCAGATCATAGAATGGTTGAAATAGTTTACTGTCAAATAATGCAAAGAGTACGCGACATCGTCCGAGGTTCAATTCCCCGAGAGAAGGGTGCAGTGAGTGTGTACGCCTGATGAGCCCAGAATTAGGGCGAAACACATGTTGCGTACTCTTTGCATTATTTGACAGTAAACTATTTCAACCATATATATATATATATATATATATATATATATATATATATATATATATAGTGATCACAATGGAAGCGCGGACACACGCAGCAGCTCAGTGGCTCTCGGCTTTTGGCTTTGTTTTATTTGTAATTAAGTTTTTACTGTTAGTTAAACCACTCGAAGCGTTAATCCAGGCTGATTTAATTAATAGGGGGAGCTCCACGCATCCCCACGGCTGGACTTTATTCCACCAGAGGTAAGGCGAACTACTGAGGCTTGTACCATCCCCCCTCTGTGGCCGAGACGGCGGAGGAGACACCAAAAACAAAAGCGGGGCAGAAGGAGCGGACTATGTGCTAGGCTTCATGTTAACCCATACAGACCGGCTCTTCCCAGTCTCTTCCCCACTAACGACAGGTCTCTCGCCAAAAAGATAAATGAAATTTGGCTGAGGATCGCCTCACGTAGGGTGGACAGCTGTGTGGCAATTATTACCGAGACCTGGCTGGATAATAACATCTCAGATGTCGTGGTGGAGCTAGAGGGGCGCGCTCTGTTCTGGGCATACAGAACTGAAGCTTCCGATAAATGTAAAGGTGGAGGGCTGGCGCTGTACATTAATAAATCCTGGTGTACAGCTACAAACATTATTGAAACATACTGCCCCCCCCCCAACTTGGAATATCTGGCAGTGAAATGCAGACCATTCAAGACGGTAAGAGAGTTCTCCTCCATCCTGATAGTGGCTGTTTATATCACACCGTGAGCTAATGCTAAATTAGCATTGGAAGTGCTATACTGCCTGATTAGCAGACAAATGAATGCCAATCCAGACGCGGCTATGATTGTGGCTGGTGACTTTAATCATGTAGAATTTAAAAGCAGTGCTTCCCAAATTTCAAGGATTTATAAACTTTCCAGCTAGAGACAATAGCATTCTGGATCAAGTTTATTGCAACATCCCAGGAGCATACAAGGCTGTAGCAGCCCACATCTGGGCATGTCAGACCACATTGCAGTGGAGCTGATCCCAGCCTATACTCCCATGATCTGCAAGATGAAACTGACTACCAGAACAGTACAGGCATGGACTGAGGAGGCATCTTCAGCATTACAGGACTGTTTTTGAGCATACTGACTGGGGAGTGTTCAAAGAGGGCTCAGATCTAGAGCGATATATGTCCTATCCTATGTGCAGTTCTGTACTGATGCTGTCCTGCCCACGAAGACCTTTAGGGTGTTTCCAAACCAGAAACCGTGGTTGGACAGTACGGTGAGGTCCCTGCTTAAAGCCCAGGATGCTGCATATAGGTCAGGCGACAGACTGGCATATAGCAAAGCCCAAAAAGAACTAAAAAAAGAAATAAACATGGCAAAATACAGATACAAACAGCGTATCGAGGAGTATTTTGATAACAACGACCCACGGAATATGTGGAGAGACTTAAAGACCATAATGGATTATAAGCACAGCGATCAGAAGGTCAGTTATGACCCTAGTCTCCCTGACACCTTGAACAGTTTCTTTGCACGCTTTGATGCATCTAGCAGTAGGGAGACTGTACATCTCCCTTGGCTAGAGGAGCAGCATCAGCCTATAGTCCTGCAACTACACCAAGTGAAGTCCACCCTGAGGAGGATCAACAACAACAAAACTGCAGGACCGGACAGGGTGCCAGTAAGACACTGAAAATATGTGCTGATCAATTGGCAGGAGTCTTTCTGAACATTTTCAACCAGTCTCTACAAATTGCAATGGTCCCTGTCTGCCTCAAATTCTCCACTATTGTGCCAGTGCCTAAAAAATTAGCGGTCACCTGCCTTAATGATTACCGCCCTGTGGCTCTGACCCCAGTAATAATGAAGTGCTTTGAGAGAATCCGCCTAAAGTACATCAAGGATGCCATCCCTGCTGGATTTGACAACCATCAGTTCGCCTACAGGACGAAGAGATCGACAGAGGATGCTGTCTCAATAGTACTTCACACAGCCCTGACTCATCTGAAGTGCCCTAACACTTATGTTAGGATGCTACTTGTCGATTTTAGTTCAGCGTTTAACACCGTAATCTCAGACAAGCTGGTACAAAAGCTTCATAATCTGGGTCTGTCCACATCATTGTGTCTCTGGATCAGGGACTTTCTCACCAACAGGCCTCAGGTGGTTAGAATTGGAGATCTTACATCAGCCACACTGGTTCTGAACACTGGCACGTCACAGGGTTGTGTGCTCAGCCCAGCACTCTTCACCTTATTTACGCACGGTTGCTCTGCCTTCCATGCCACAAATATGGTTGTGAAGTTTGCGGATGATACGACCGTGGTGGGTCTCATATCAGACAATGATGAGACTCACTACAGAGACGAGATACAACACCTAGCACTATGGTGCTCAGCCAACAACCTCATCTTGAACACCAGCAAGACCAAAGGGGTCATTGTGGACTATAGGTGGTCCAGAAGAACAGAACATGCTCCTATATTCATACATGAGGAGGCTGTAATGTGTGTGGACAATATCAAGTTCTTGGGTATCCACATCACATTGGATCTGACCTGGGGCCTCATGTATAACGCTGTGCGTAGAACTCACACTATAACATGGCATAGGCACAAAAGCGGGATTGTGCGTACGCACAGAAAAATCCAGATGCAGGAATCTGTGCGCACGCAAAATTTCACATTCTTCCACTACATAAATCCCGATCAGCGTGAAAAGTAACGCACGTGCACGCGCCTTCTGTCCCGCCCCAACTCCTCCCAGAATTATGCCTCTTTGAATATGCAAATCAATATAAATAGCCTTCTGTGAAAAGACAATGGGAAAAGCACAGGGGAAAATATAAGAATTTCAGCGAATACCAAGTGGAGGCAAAGGAAAAACGTACTATTTGTTGGTTTAAACAGTGGTATAATCAACAAAAGAAAGTTGATCGAGTGACAGAGTGTCGGAAAAACTCGAAAGATCAAATTCACAAAGTCGCACAGTGCCCGAAATAAAAAAGAAATCACATATCAAAGTCGCCGTGAAAAGGCAAGTCGTAGCCCACCATCTGAGTGTCATATGAAAGCGTATTAGGGTACAAACAAAAAACATAGGCACACAGTGGGGGAAAAAAGCATGAAATGTCAACTTTAATCTCGAAATTTCCACTTTAATCACGTAGTTTATGTTGCCATTAAAGTAGAACATCATAAACTTCATCTTAAAATCGTTTATTTTACTAGTTTCTCAAGTAGCATGTTAAATGCTTTGTTCTGTTTGATCTTCTATGTGCTCTATGTGTGTGAATCACTACGTGCTTCCGTTCTTTCTCTTTCTCCGACAGGACACAGAATGCATTACATTCGAGATATTACAGCTCTCTGAATAATTAAAATACTGAGATGTATACGTGATATCATTTTCATGATGATAGGAATGAAAGCATGTTATTAAACATGGGAACACGGTGGCGCAGTGATTGTTCATATCTCACGCAAGAGGCTTGCTGCGCCATGTGCGACCTTCGATGAAATAATTTATTACAGAAGTACTGTCTCTTTCAAACGTACTAACCTCCAATTCCTGTCCATACTTTTCTTTCTCCAATCGCCACACAATCAGCTCTGTAATAGACGTTAAGCCATTTGTAAGCTTAGAACGCCGATTCTTCAAAACTTTTAAGGAACATTGAAATATCTTCGTAGTACATGTTTAATTATTCTATTCGTCTATCCTTCCAGTGTCGCGTCAGCACCAGCAAGAATACAGCGCAAGGCAGGAGCTATCCTTGAACTAGCTATACGCTGCGGCACCGTGTCCTCACATGTTTAATTATTAACAATACAGATTATTTAAATGAAGTTAAAGTTTTATCTGTATACTATAAGCAACATATTTTGCTGCATTTCATCTTAAAAATGATATTGGTCATCATACGCGCTTTATAAAGTAGCGCAGGTTGTGCAATATTATAACTGTAGTGTAAGTTTACAGTGAGGTGATTGTACTTATAAGTACAAACAGTTCTACAAGGAGCACTTGATGGACTGATTGAGTGCGTTTATAGTTCTTGGGATGAAACTGTTTCTGAAACGCGCGGTCCGTACAGGAAAGGCTTTGACGCTTTTTGCCGTGGTTGTGGTAGTGTGTACTTGAAACTGTATACCGATAATTCTCTTTCCGATCAGCTGCTGCTGTGATTCACACTCAGATACAGTGATATAAATACTCCGAGTGGTGCAGTGAGAGTAATATGGATAAAGATGATCCGCAGTGGCAACCCTTAACGGGAGCAGCAAAAAGAAGAACAAGATGCAGTGAGCGTAACAACGCTAAAGCAGTTATGGTATTTGGAATACTATGGCTATTCCCTGGCCCATTACATTGCTGCAGGTTAATTACAATCAGATGCATTACACTAATAAACAATATGCAGTTAATTTCAGTGTATTTATAAAGCCGCGTCAGGAATGTGGAGCTAAGAAAGAAAGGATGAGCACACAGGAACAGTAGCACTGCTTTGACGCTGGGTGCCGCCAGTCTGCAAAACTGAGCGGAGAAATTGCGTACGCCAAGGTATGAGTTACCGTGGAAATGTGCGTGGCTTTACGCCAAGTTTAGGTTTTATACATCGCGATTTGAGCATGGAAACATTCGTACACAACATTTCTGTGCGTACGCACCGTTTATACATGAGGCCCCTGGTCTTTGAACACATCTCACCTGGTAAATTACGCACAACAAAGACTCTTCTTCCTCAGGAAGATGAGACGTGCTGGATTCTCCTCTCGGCTGCTCACAAACTTCTATAGATCCACTATAGAAAGCATTCTCTGTCACAGTATGACAGTATGGTATGGCAGCTGCACAGCACAGGACAGAAAGGACTTGGCACGGGTGGTGAGAACAGCACAGGGGATCATGGGAAGTCCTCTCCTAGACCTGGACTCTGTATATGCTGGAAGAGTGCAAAAGAGAGCCAAATGTATAGCTGCGGATCTCACCCATCCGGGAAATGGACTGTTTGTACCACTGCCTTCGGGAAAACATTACAGAAACATAAAAACACGTACCAGCAAACTGAAAGATACCTTTTTCCCCAGAGCTGTGAAGTCCATCTGCCCCGCTGATACACACATACATCTACATCTACCCCTAACCTGCCCCCCTGTAGACATGCACACGCACTGTCCCTCGTAATCCTCCCCTGCAAACCCACGCACACAGATCACTGGTCTCTGCAGGCGTACTACCTCAGGAAAAGTATGGACTTGATTATGTTTTATTGCTGCTGTCTTTTATACTTATGTTTATTTTATTATTTATAGTGTAGTGTGTATTTTAAGTATTCTGCCTTGAAGCTGAGTCCTACCAACAAAATATTTCATTATGTGTATGCATAATGACAATAAAGAATTCTAGATTCTACACATTCTACACACACATATATATATATATATATATATATATATATATATATATATATATATATATATACACTTTATGATACGTGATTCATTTTTTCTTCCTTTGTGGATCTCCAGTTGCAAATATGCAAACCGTATCACAGACCTTCTCTTCCATATATATATATATATATATATAAGCATGCATATACAATATATATAAGTATATAGTAAATTAAGCAGGACTGAGATAAAAGAAGAGTTAGGACACTAGATGGTGTTTAACTTTTTTAATGTCCAGAGTATTGCAATAACTTAAAGTAAAAAACAGGCAGAAGTTTTCACGTCACACATGATGAAATAAAGTTTTCTTGTATTCCAGGGACTTCTGTCTTTTCACTAAAAAATCTATGTTATTTCTGTGTATATTCTGCTTATACTTTCTAATGCACAGCATGGACATATGACAATACTTACTAATTTATTACTATTATTTTTTTTCAGAAGTAACTAAATTGCACTTTTCTTTAAATCATTTTTTCTGAGCCTACTTTTTTTTACTTTGACTTGAGCAGTTTCAATGCAAGATACTTTCACTTTAACTGGAATACTTTTTTATCTTTCTTTTAATTCTTCTACAGTAGTAGGTTTTTTTTTTAGCACTTTTTTCACAAACGTTTAGCGTGTGTTCACGGTGAACAGCTTCTGCTGTATGTATTTTCAACAACAATTTAAGGTTTGGATTTTGACTTGACGACAGTGCTTAATTGACTTCCCATTTACTAATCTTTGGTTTTGTTTTAGCTCACTTCTCTTCTTCTGGTCCTTTTTTTAAAAGAAAAGAAAGACTCTGTGATCTTCTCAGAATCAGAATACCAGCATTCCAGAAATACCAGAATACCAGAAATAGGCAAACACTGCCCCCTAGTGATGTTTGTCCTAACATGCAAACAAACACCAAAATTTATTCCAGTCATGCCGTTCTCTTTTGTGGTAACCCCTCTGTTATTTGACCCATATCTACAATATTTCTTGTCTTTGGACGTTGGTGACTATGGAAATTAATAGTTAATATAAAATAATATGTCTATCTTTGTATTCAGTACATTATATTAATTAACATCTTTTTCTTTCCTATTTTTTTTTACAGATTTAGAGCAGAATCTGAATCTGAATACTGTGGTTGTGGCAGTGCCATTGATTGTAGCAGTGGCCATTTTTGCTGATGCCCTGGTTTACAAGGCGAAAATGTCAAAGGTGGTCAGATATGAAAGCCTTCCTTCATCGGGTTTTTGAATATCTTGACAATGGCGTCTCACTGGAGCAGATTTCTGAGGAGAAATAAAAGTGAAAAGGCGCCCTCTGCTTCAGTATAATTGGATGTGGTGATAATTGCATTGAAATCAGGTTTAGATTTAAAGACACACTTTAATATTATCATTAAATTTGATTTTTCTTTTTAATCAGCATGGAAGAAATCAAACACAGACAGTAATTATCCATCCCACTTATTTCTTCATGTTTAATTTCAGCTCAGTCTATTTAGGGTTTTCTTAATGCCAAAGCTCTACTTTAGCTACCATATCTACAGATTGGGTGAGGTGGTGCACTGGTGCTTCCAGGAGCCATCATCTTGAGTTCAGATCCCTCAGGTGAAGTTCTGTTTTGAATTTTTATACAACATCCCAAAGATGTGGATGGGGGGTCAATTAGCCATCAATGTGGGCACCTCATGTGAATTTGAGTGGAACCAGCGTTGGACTGTCACCCTGGTTCAGGGCTGATTCCTGCCTTGTGCCCGATACTGTTGGAATAGGCTTTGCTCCACTGTGCCCTCAAATTGAATTACGTGGGTCTCATAATGTTATGTTTGCTATGTTAGATTAGGCACACTGAAGACATGTAAAGCACTCTGGTCCCAATGTGTTAAGAGAGCATCTGCAACAGAAGTAAAGCAGGCTGTTAAACTTCTCTTCTTTGATTTTGATTCCATGTGTTTGAATGATGTTATCTTCTGAGTTTCCTTCTCCTGTCTTCTAACTCAGATATTGGCATTTACTGTCACGTCATCAGCATAATCTCGAGATATTTTAAAATTTCAATGTACTGTCTGAACATCTGATTAAAGATTCTGAAATATCATAATGTCTACTGGGTGTTATTTGCACAATAAACATTTTAGCTAACTGAGGAATGGACCAGAACAAATGCAGTAAATGAAGAGACATATTTATTGGGACTTAAGACTTTAGTCATATTGAGAAAGAATAAGGCAGGGCATTGGGCACTGAAGGTAGGAGCCACTGCAATGGATGTTGGACAAGCAGGGACAGCCTGGCATGAATGTAACATCCCCCTTTCAAATATGCCACAAAGCCCTCCTTATGATCATTTTTTTCACTCTCCAACCTAAGTGCCTGAACACTTTAGACACCTGTTGGGTTTACATTGGATGGGAGGTTGAAGGAGACCACCAGTACTCTTTATCTCTATCCTAGCCAAGAGGGGTTTCAAGCAAAGGAGCCAAAAATTCTGAGCAGTGCCATTGCCAGCTCCTGTTATCCTTGAATAAAGCCCACCTCTTGTTCCATTTCCTGTGTGAGGGACAAACCAGCATCTCACCTAGTGTGGACCGCCCCCTTTACCTAAGCAGAAGGCCTTGATAATGGAAGGTCAGGGAGGGAATAACAATATCTCCTTCCTGTGCCAGGACCCAGATGTGGAAGGACATTACAGCAGCTACAGCGGGACTGGCGTCTTAACAGCAAAGGGCATGACTGCCTGCTATGGACGGAATGTCCCCCTGTACACTGGGTGGCAGCATCCCATCTGGTCAGCCTCATTGCGGATGCATGCAGAGCAACATGGGAGTTGTGGTCCTAGGGACCTACCCTGTCAAGTTCTATGGGGGCCACAGCAAGAAGGTATCGGATAGTGATGACACAAAGGCCACTGTAGTTCGGTCTGACCAGGAAGTGCTTCCTGGAGGCGATTGATTAAACACCAGGTCCAAGCATTCCCAGGTCCATAGTTAAAAGAGAGCCCTTTACTCTGCTCAGAGACTCGGAATTGGGAGGTAAGAAGACAACACTCGGCAGGAGAACTTATAAAGTGAAAGAATGATTGTATTGTTGTTATTGGGGAAACAAGACCTATGGAAAGGCACTTTGTTCAATAAAAATACCTTCACTTGAATACGGACTGTCTGTGTATAGTTATGTCTTGAGTTAAGTGACGCCCCCTATAGTTCACACATGAAATAATACATTTATTTATATAGCGCCTTTCCCATGCTCAAGGCACTTACAGAATATAATAAAGAACGGCAGAATATACAGTATATAGCATTGTACAAACCAGATAAATAAATAAAGAAGATTAAGACAGTAAATTCTGAAAAAAAAACAGACAACATAATTGATAGTCTAGCACACACATACAGGTTACATTGGCATCTTGACAGAGAAGTAAACTGAGAGAAAGGTAATAAAGTCAAGTAGAGCTAAAAGCCTTCCTGAACAGATGAGTTTTGAGTTGTTTTTTAAAAGAATTCATGGAGTCGGCTGACCTGATTAATTTTGGTAGGTCATTTCAGAGTCTGGGTGCTATACAGCTGAAGGCCCTGTCACCCATAGAGTGTAGATTAGTGAGGGGCACAACAAGATTACCAGAATCAGAGGACCTTAGTGGGCGGGCAGGCACATAGTGATGGAGGAGGTCACTGATGTAGTTTGGCGTGAGGTTATTTAAAGCTTTGTAGGTTATTAGTAGGATTTTATATTCGATTCTGTAGGACACAGGGAGCCAGTGAAGACGTAGCAGGATGGGTGTGATGTGCTCGCTGCTGCTGGTTCGAGTAAGGACTCTTGCAGCTGAGTTTTGAATAAGCTGGAGCTGTGATATAAGATTAGAAGGGGCACCTGCCAGTAGGGACTTACAATAATCGATGCAGGATGTGATAAAAGCATGGACAAGTTTCTCAGCATTATAGAAGGAGAGGAAGGAGCGAACACGGGATATGTTACGGAGGTGAAAGTAAGAAAGTTTCTTAATGTGATTTATGTGGGCGGAATAAGTGAGGGAGGAATCAAAAATGACACCAAGATTTTTTACAGTAGAGGCAGGTCTGATGAGATCATTGCCAAGATGGACTGGGAAGGAGCTAATTTTATTAAGTTGCATTTTAGTCCCAATTTGCAGGAGTTCAGTTTTATTGTAATTTAATTTTAAAGAGTTCTGCTCCATCCAGGTTTTAATTTCACTAAGGCAGGTTGTGAGCTGAGAAAGCTCTGATGAAGTTCCACTTTTAACATTGAAGTAGAGCTGAGTATCATCTGCATAAAAATGATAACCCAATCCATAACTACGGATAATATGGCCAAGGGGAAGCATATAAATACAGAAAAGCAGAGGACCAAGGACAGAGCCCTTTATTATTCATTATACAGTACCATTCATAATGTTTGGTACAAAGGCACATTTTTCCTTGAAGTACCCCTCTACTCCACAGTTTAAAATTACAAATTAAACAATTCAGACATGATAAAATTGTACATTGAAGACTTCAAGAGAGATAGATAGATAGGACTTTATTTGTCCCCCTGTGGAAATTTGGCTTTGTACAGAAGCTCATTAAATAAATAAATACACAAATACACAGATAGGTAAGTCAATAAATAAATATACACTCACACTGTGGTGGGAAGACACAGCGGAATTACTATAGAGCAAGAAAAATTCAAAGGAAAGGAAATCAATCAGTCCATCAAGTGCTCCTTGTAGAACTGTCTGTACTGGGGATTTGGTATCATCCGTTGCGGGAGATGGATGTCTGAAGTGGAGTTCCGTTAGCAGTGGTGTTATTATTTCTTATTTTCCAGAGGTATCCTGTATTTATCCAACCCGAGGGTTCTATTACAGTATATGCAAGCATATATAAACATGGTCGTCGAGAAAGGGGGTCAGAAAGAAACAGAAAAGAAACCTAAAGTTACATCCAAGCCTAGACAGGCAAGTCCAAGTTCAGGTTCAAGGTACAGCCTATCAGAGACTGACCTGGAACAGACAGGCGAGAGCCCAGACTCCTTTGGACCACGGTCCGCTGCATCGTCTCCAGTTGAGAGCGAAAATGGGAGTGAATGTGCAAGTGATGCAGGTCACGATAGCTCGCCGATTGGAGAAGATCACTTGAAACTGGAAAAAGCCTTGCAGTCCGCGCTTTCACCAACTCCTCGCGAGCCGGAAACATCGGCTGTAATAGAGCCAGCCGCTTCACCTACGGTGCACGAAAGCAGAAAAGATCTGTCCAAACTGAAGGTGTTGATCGCTGAGCTCAAGCAAGAAATAAAGACTGATATAAAGAAAGAAATAAATTATATGCTCAAGACAAACGAGAGGATAAGTGAGAAGCTGCAGCGGGAGCTGCAAGAGCTGTGACAGGATAATAAAGTACTTCCGGGCTGAAGAAAAGAAGGAGTTTTCATCTAACCCGGAAGTGCTATGAAATCAGATGGACTGAGGGACAGAAGCACTTCCGGGTCAGGGACTATAAAAGGACTGTGGGAGATCCCAGCAGGGAGCCGAGTTGGGAGGGAGTGGAACGGAGCTGCTGGGAATGGAGGAATAGTTATTGATTAGTGTGGTGTTATTATTGATTTACTATTGAGTATTATGGAGTGGAGGTGCTTTGTGCACATCATTATTATAATAAATTCATTTGGGAATTTTACCTGGTGTCTGGACGTGTTGTCTGCGGGTTCAGGGGTCGACAGCGCCCCCTATCTATCACAGTAGCTGAACTATTCTCCAAAATAATTGGAGAGGACTTTAAATCAAACACCGAGATAGCTGCAGCTTACCACATACGGGGATCGAGCAACTCTAAGCATAGGACTTTTATTGTGCGCTTCAAGAAGTTACAATCTAAGTTATATTTAATGTCAGTTCTCAGACAGAAACAAGAGATTGTGTTTGAAAAAAACCTAATTTGTATTTTCCCTGACCCTCAACAGCTGCTAAGCGCGCCTCTTTTTATAATATTAATAATATTAAACAGCGCTTACAAAGAGCCGATATCAGATACAGCCTCTTGTATCCTGCCAAACTGAAAGTGGAGATTCAAGGCAACATTAGATATTTACCAGTAGAGAGGAAGCAGATATAGAGTTAAGAAAGCTGATGCCAACACTTTCCTGAAATAAGACCATGAGTCGCACCCTGTCATGGCATCGTAAAGAAGATATCACCGGCTGTCTGATCCGCTTGCAGTGACTCTGGTACCATAATTATACATTCTTTTCCCTTCTCGGTCACTATCTGTTTTTATTTTAATTACAGTTATACATGTCTATGTATGTATGTGTGGAAGAGGAGGAGTGGAGGGGAGAGAGAAAGAGAGCAAGCTATCTCTAATCTATTCTTTTAATCCTTATAATTATAATTACCAACGTAACAACTGACTGAATGGCAATAACCCCTAGGAAAATTTGAAATTAAGGTCAAAGCTGTTTCACTTATGGTTAAGACTACAAAATGACATAAAAAATTCAGAATCAATGTCTCCAAGACAGGACAGTTAATTTTATGAGCTGGAATGTTAAAGGCCTGAATTGTGAATTAAAAAGAAAGAAAGTATTCTCTCACCTAACAGGTCTAAACACTAAAGCAGTATTTTTGCAGGAGACCCACTTATTAAGTAAGGATCAGTTCTGGCTGCAAAAAAGACTGAACTGGCCAAATGTTAAATTCCAGCTTTACAAAAAAAACTAGAGGTGTGGGAATTCTCATACATCTAACAGTCTCATTTGTACTATCAGATGTATCTGATCCTGAAGGGAGATACATCATTATTATGGGTAATTTATTTAATTGTGATGTGATTTTGATAAATGTTTATGCACCCAATGTGGACGATAGGGAATTCATCCACAATGTATTTGCATCCATTCCCAATGTGAACACTCATAAAATTATAATGGCTGGGGACTTTAATTGTGTTTTAAATCCAGACCTAGATAGGTCTCCTGTCACAAATACAATTACACAGTTTGTAACTGACCACAACTTATCAGACCCCAGGAAATTGTAAACCCAAATTCAAGAATATATTCCTTCTACTCAACAGTGCATGATTGCTACTCAAGAAGTGATTATTTTTTTTTGTAGATAACCATTTCTTGCCTACGATTAAATCCTGCAGTACAACGCTATTGTTATTTCCGACCATGCCCCTCTGATCCTAGAGATAAAATCATTATTCCCCACATACTCATCTCGCAGATGGCGTCTTAACACTAGAATTACCAGAGCCTACGAAAAAACTCGTAAATCCGTCCCACCTTAAATCGCGTCTTAAATCCGTTTGCACCTCTCCGCCAGAGTCCTTTGTCATCTAAATGTGCTGATAAAGCTACTAGCAGCCAGCTATTCCATCCCCCCACCGACTTAGAATGAACTTCTCTCCTAGCTCAAGCCTTGCCTTGATTTGATTACCTGGGATTGAAGTGGAGTTTTACAGTGGAAATAATTCTAGCGTTATTTGGAATACACGCATTTCATGTGTGTTCCATTTCTATAGTTGGCTGTGCAAACACATTTTTAAAACAGAAACGTTTTTCATATTCTAATAGTAAATGACAAAATGTAGGCATAAACTATATAACGTATGAAGCCTGAAGTCCATATATCAAAGAAACACTTTCACAAAAGGTACAAATAAAAGAACACGTGCGCCTTAATTAAAAAAAAAAAAAAAAAAAAAAAAGCTGCGTTAGCATGCCACATTGACTTTCTTACTGCAACCGCCGCGGTGGCGTAATGGTATCAGCGCCTGACTGGGACTCAGAGGGTGGCGAGTTCGATTCCGCACGGCTCTACTTCGAGAAATTAACTGCTCTTATTCTTACAATTTTAGAATAACAATATAAATTTGATTTCAGTCTGTAACAGGCGGTGTAACTTATGATACTGGTAAAGGTTAGCTTTTTTTTTTTTTTCTTCTTTTTTAATTCACTTTTCATTCTCGCAGTCACATTCAGAATCAATCCATACAACCCCATCTGACACAGCTGGTTTCACATAAATAAAAGTGCACTTTTATTCAAGACTATAACCGAAGAATAAAGAAAGCAAGTTACAGTTGGTGGTTGATACAACAGCTTGCGTGGTGCAATGTTAAGAACTGCTGATTTCCGATCCGTGCTATATAAAATCATCACATTCAAATATTAACAGTTCCCACACACCCAAGGTCCGCCATTCCTACATTTACAACATGTGTACTTGTTGCAGTGTACACACCTCTCTGTGCTATGGTTCCTATTACAGTGAATGAGCACCTGACACTGTACTTTCTTCCCTGGGGGAAGCTGAGGTCTTAGAACGGAAGTTTGTTGACGCTGTATCATCTTTTCTTTTTCCATCGCCTTTTCCTGTAAGAAGCGACGACGAAGTTCCTCTGCAAGGTGAGCCATGAACACTCTTCTTTTCTCAGCGGACCCCGTGCATGCCTTATACAATACGTGTGCGTTCATCGCTGCTAGGTCAAGGATGTTGTACAACACAGCAACCGGCCACCTGCGTGTTCCTGTGCGCACTGAACAAGCACGCGCCTTCTGGTCCATGATGTCAACGCCACGCTGGGGAAAAAAGAAAGACAAATATATGTGACATTTTGAAGAAATCATTTTATCACCAGAAGAGCACCAGAATACTTCGTCACACTAATATTTTTTTCATTAGCATACCTTCATGTGGTTGTAGTCTGTGACCGTGTTTGTTTTTTTTTTTTTTATCTTGCCCAATCTCCACATCATGGTGCATTGTGCTGAGAATGCAGACAGACTTCATCTTTTTGGGCACATACACTGTCAGCATGGCACTGGGAGATCTAAACACTAGCGTGGAGAATTGTTCGTGTACTGAACTGACTTTAGCTGCAGGTGGAAGTTCCCGTCGCACTTTATTCATGGTGCCAAGCAGAGTTGTATTGCGGTGCAGCAGTCTATTAGCCAGCGAAAGTGACGTGAAGAAGTTGTCTGTTGTTACGGTTCTGCCTTTGTCCAGAAATGGCTCCATAAGCTTTATGACCACAGACTCGGAAAGTCTTTCTCCCGTGGGACGACTGGGATCTTTTCCTAAATAAGGAGTGGCATTGCACATGTACTTTGTCTCCAAATCTGCCACAATCCAAAAAGGCAGAACCGTAACAACAGACAACTTCTTCACGTCACTTTCGCTGGCTAATAGACTGCTGCACCGCAATACAACTCTGCTTGGCACCATGAATAAAGTGCGACGGGAACTTCCACCTGCAGCTAAAGTCAGTTCAGTACACGAACAATTCTCCACGCTGGTGTTTAGATCTCCCAGTGCCATGCTGACAGTGTATGTGCCCAAAAAGATGAAGTCTGTCTGCATTCTCAGCACAATGCACCATGATGTGGAGATTGGGCAAGATAAAAAAAAAAAAAACAAACACGGTCACAGACTACAACCACATGAAGGTATGCTAATGAAAAAAATATTAGTGTGACGAAGTATTCTGGTGCTCTTCTGGTGATAAAATGATTTCTTCAAAATGTCACATATATTTGTCTTTCTTTTTTCCCCAGCGTGGCGTTGACATCATGGACCAGAAGGCGCGTGCTTGTTCAGTGCGCACAGGAACACGCAGGTGGCCGGTTGCTGTGTTGTACAACATCCTTGACCTAGCAGCGATGAACGCACACGTACTGTATAAGGCATGCACGGGGTCCGCTGAGAAAAGAAGAGTGTTCATGGCTCACCTTGCAGAGGAACTTCGTCGTCGCTTCTTACAGGAAAAGGCGATGGAAAAAGAAAAGATGATACAGCGTCAACAAACTTCCGTTCTAAGACCTCAGCTTCCCCCAGGGAAGAAAGTACAGTGTCAGGTGCTCATTCACTGTAATAGGAACCATAGCACAGAGAGGTGTGTACACTGCAACAAGTACACATGTTGTAAATGTAGGAATGGCGGACCTTGGGTGTGTGGGAACTGTTAATATTTGAATGTGATGATTTTATATAGCACGGATCGGAAATCAGCAGTTCTTAACATTGCACCACGCAAGCTGTTGTATCAACCACCAACTGTAACTTGCTTTCTTTATTCTTCGGTTATAGTCTTGAATAAAAGTGCACTTTTATTTATGTGAAACCAGCTGTGTCAGATGGGGTTGTATGGATTGATTCTGAATGTGACTGCGAGAATGAAAAGTGAATTAAAAAAGAAGAAAAAAAAAAAAAGCTAACCTTTACCAGTATCATAAGTTACACCGCCTGTTACAGACTGAAATCAAATTTATATTGTTATTCTAAAATTGTAAGAATAAGAGCAGTTAATTTCTCGAAGTAGAGCCGTGCGGAATCGAACTCGCCACCCTCTGAGTCCCAGTCAGGCGCTGATACCATTACGCCACCGCGGCGATTGCAGTAAGAAAGTCAATGTGGCATGCTAACGCAGCTTTTTTTTTTTTTTTTTTTTTTGAATGAAGGCGCACGTGTTCTTTTATTTGTACCTTTTGTGAAAGTGTTTCTTTGATATATGGACTTCAGGCTTCATACGTTATATAGTTTATGCCTACATTTTGTCATTTACTATTAGAATATGAAAAACGTTTCTGTTTTAAAAATGTGTTTGCACAGCCAACTATAGAAATGGAACACACATGAAATGCGTGTATTCCAAATAACGCTAGAATTATTTCCACTGTAAAACTCCACTTCAATCCCAGGTAATCAAATCAAGGCAAGGCTTGAGCTAGGAGAGAAGTTCATTCTAAGTCGGTGGGGGGATGGAATAGCTGGCTGCTAGTAGCTTTATCAGCACATTTAGATGACAAAGGACTCTGGCGGAGAGGTGCAAACGGATTTAAGACGCGATTTAAGGTGGGACGGATTTACGAGTTTTTTCGTAGGCTCTGGTAATTCTAGTGTTAACCCACTTTTATTAGTAGATGAGAACTTTACAGAATTTATATCAAAACAAATCAGTTTTTTTTTCTAGAGACAAATACATCCTCAGAGGTCTCTGCATGAATACTCTGGGAAACCATGAAGGCCTTCTTAAGAGGACAGATTATCTCATATCTTTCCCACAGAAATAAATTGGAAACCAAGTAGGTATCAAAGCTAACCGATGAAATTACTAGAATAGATCAAGAACATGCCAGGTGTCCAAGTGAGGCTCTGCATAGGAAAAGGCAGGCTCTGCATTCAGAGCTTAACCTCTTAACAACTAAAGAAACTGAACAACTCATTTTTAAATCAAGACATCATTACTATGAACATGGAGAGAAAGCTAATAAGCTTTTAGCTCAACAAATCCACAACCAAGAAGTTCGAAATGCAATCCCAGCAATCACCAACACAAACAGAGATATAATCATTGACCATAAAAATATAATGCACACATTTAGAGACTACTATAAATCCTTATTTTCTACTGAGTTTAAAGAAGACAAGACACAGTCTAATGCATTTCTGGATGCATTAGAGATGCCATAAATAGATACTCTTAGTGCAGAGGAATTGGATAAACCTCTGGCGCTACCAGAATTACTAGATGCTATAAAGTCATTTCAGAGTGGGAAGGCAGCAGGCCCTGATGGCTACCCTGCTGAATTTTATAAGTAGATAGATAGATAGATAGATAGATAGATAGATAGATAGATAGATAGATAGATAGATAGATAGATAGATACTTTATTAATCCCAAGGGGAAACTTACATAAGGGGAAATTCACATAAGTTCTCCACTCAGCTAGCTCCCTTCCTATTAGCAATATTTACAGAAGCCATAGACAATAAAATTCTACCTCAAATTTTTCGCCAAGCATTAATCACCGTCTTTCCTAAACAAAATAAGGACTTATTACAATGTGCATCATACAGACCAATTTCACTTCTAAATAATGATGTTAAGATACTCTCCAAAGTCCTAGCTAGAAGGATGGAGAAAGTGCTGCCTTCAGTAATATCACAAGATCAAACTGGATGTATTAAAAGCTGACATTTAGCAGCCAATCTTCAATGCCTGTTTAATGTTCATTAACACTAGAATTACCAGAGTCTACGAAAAAACTCGTAGATCCGGCCCACCTTAAAACCGTTCTCACCTCTCTTTTGTCTTCTAAATGTGGCGATTAAGAGGAGCAGCGAGCAGCCGGCTATTCCATCCCCCACCGTCGCAGAACGTTCACTAAGTTTTCCCAGCTCATGCCTTGTTTGATTATCTGGGAGTGACTGAACTGCTGGAGTTTTAGAATGAAAATAATAGATCGCTATTTGGAATACATGCATTTCATGCGTGTTCCGTTTCTACAGTAATCTGTGTAAACACATTGCTAAAACAGAAACTTTTTCATATTTTAGTAATAAATGTTACAAAATGTAGGCATAAACTATAGAATCTGTGAAGCCTGAAGTCCAAACATCAAATAAACATTTTCACAAAAGGTTCAAGGATGCTACAACAGCTTCCGTGGCTTAACGCTACAGTTTGCTGACTTGGGGCACAACAGCCCTGTCGTGCTACAGAGACGTGAGTTCGATTCCCAGCTTTGAAGAAAGTGTTTTTTTTTTTTTTCCTCAAACGGACATTAAATTTATAAATTGGTATGCACTGTAAATCGTTATCTTTAAAATGTCAATCGCAGTTATTTCTGTTGATTAATTCATGCTTTTTTACTTAGAGTCAGAACAGGAGCTTTTCCTGCTTATTCAGCTTCTGATCTGACTCAAACAGCGCCAGTATAACTTCACACCCGATCTGACGCTGTTCGTTTTCAAATAATATTGCATTACTTCGACGATGTTTTCTGATTGGTACTATTCGTGTCATAAAATGATTTCTTCAAAACGTCACATATATTTGTCTCTTTCTTTTTTTAAAATGTGCGTTGTAACACGCAGCAACTGGCCACCTGCATGTTCTTGTGCACACTGAATAAGACAGCGCTATATGCAATCATCAGATTAAAATGTTAACAGTTATATAGCATAGAATGGAAATCAGCAGTTCTTAGCATTGCACCACGCAAGCTGTCATATCAACCGCCTACTGTAACTTGCTTTCTTTTTTCTTCGGTTATAGTCTTGAATAAAAGTGCACTTGTTTTGTTATACTTTTACATCAACATATGTTCCTGTGTTTGAGCTACATGGGCATGCTCAAAAAATGCACATATAAGGCCACAAAAAGTGCATGCAGACACTTCAGTACACTGCAGAGCTTTAGCGCATCTTTATGTGAAAACAGTAGTATCAGATGGGGAGTGTCTGATGATTGCATATAGCACTGAAGTTACTGCTCTTTACTATGCTTTCCTCTGTATGTCCTGGAGTACAAAAGAAACAGCATACAGCAACACGTGGGGACTGGCAATATTGGGGGAAAAAAACACGCGGCCGTATGTATCGTGATACACTGCAGAACTATAGAGCGTCTTTATGTGAAAACAGCAGTGTCAGGTGGGGGGCGGTAGGGAAGTATCCTGAACGCGACTGAGACAATGAAAAGTGAATTTAAAAAAAAAATAAAGCTAACCTTTACAAATATCATAAATTACACCTGCTGTTACAGACTGAAATCAAATGTATCTTTTTATTCTAAAATAGTGAAAATAAGAACACTTCTCAAAATGGAGTTGAGCAGGATCGAACTCACGACCTTTGGATTCCCAGTCAGCGACTGATACTGTTGCGCAACAGAAGCAGTGATAGCTAATGCGTGTCAAAGTCGCACACTAAGGTGGCTTTTTTTGGCGGTGGCTTTTTTTTTTGTACCTTTTGTGAAAGTGTTTCTTTGATATTTGGACTTCGGACTTCATACATTATATAGTTTATGCCTACATTTTGTCATTTGCTACTAGAATATTGTAAACCGTTTCTGTTTTAGCAATGTGTTTACACAGATTACTGTAGAAACGGAACACACATGAAATGCATGTATTCCAAATAACGATCTATTATTTTCATTCTAAAACTCCAGCAGTTCAGTCACTCCCAGATAATCAAACAAGCCATGAGCTGGGAAAACTTAGTGAACGTTCTGCGACGGTGGGGGATGGAATAGCCGGCTGCTCGCTGCTCCTCTTAATCGGCACATTTAGAAGACAAAAGAGAGGTGAGAACGGTTTTAAGGTGGGCCGGATCTACGAGTTTTTTCGTAGACTCTGGTAATTCTAGTGTTAAAGAGAGAATGCCTTTTGTATGAGCAATAATAAGCTTTGGAAGCCAGGCGGCTATTTTAAAGAGCGTGTGCCTTTTGTTTTAAGCAATATCCCTGTAGAGTAACAATAAGCATTGGAATCGGGCGGTTATTTTAAAGAGCGTGTGTTTTTAGTTTTTAGGCAATATCCCTGTAGAGCAATAATAAGCTTTGGAATCGGTGAGGCTATTTTAAAGAGTGTATGCTTTTTGTTTTTAGGCAATATCCCTGTAGGGCAACAATAAGCATTGAAAGCTGGGCGGCTATTTTAAAGAGTGTGTGCTTTTTTGTTTGTAGGTAACAATAAGCTTTGGAAGCCGGGTGGGTATTTTAAAGAGCGTGTGCTTTTTTGTTGTTAGGCAATAACCCTGTAGAGCAACAATAAGCTTTGGAAGCAGTGAGACTATTTTAAAGAGCGTGTGCTTTTTGTTTATAGGCAATATCCCTGTAGAGAATGAAGCAGTTTCTCAAAGGGTTTTTCCCGGGATGCCCGACAGTAAGTGGCATTTTAGAATTCAGTTTACCAAAGAAATCCAGAATATTGTGAAAAGAGGGGTTTAACTGAGAAGTTCATACTTTATTTTCAGGATTCAGCCCCCCGGGTATTTTAACGCAAGTGTTGGACGGCTCAGAAAATCTAGCCCTGTATTGTAATTGGCAGAATCTACAAACTCCTCCTCTCTCTGAGAGCGGCATTCAACCTTCTCTGGCGCCCTCTGAGAGCGGCGTTCAGCCTTCTCCGGAGCCCTCTGAGAACGGAGTTCAGCAATCTCCGGCGCTCTCCGAGCTAAGCTTTAATTCCAATATCTTACAGACTTCACCATTTTCCCCGACACCCTCTTATTCTAGGAGGTGGACACCTTTGCCTGCAACGCTTCACTCTGACCGCGGAACACGACGTAGAAGCCGCTATTCAAACCGATATTCCCTTCGTCCTGACTACCACCAGAGACATCGTGAAAGATTGGAGCAACTGACTGAACAACTTCATCAATTACTGGTGCAATTTGTAGAATTAGAGGCTCCTGTGTACAATTCCATACCCGAAATGTTTTTATATTTGATGCATATGTATGCTTTTTACATTGCTCTAACCCATAATTAAAGGAAAAGTTTTATATATATACTTTTTTCATTAAAAATAATATTTTGTGTTCATAATTGTTACCTTTGCTTAAATTTAGGTCATGCCTGAAAACATCTCTAGCGGCAGCAGCAGTGACAGTGATACAGGCAGTGATACAGGCATTGAATATTTTGGAGGGTGTAAAGGTAGGAAAAGACCGTCCAGTGAAAACCTGAGAATATTAAAAGAGATGTCTGATAACCTAGAATATTCTATAAAGCCCCCTAAAATCCCCACCCCTCCGCAATCTCCTCAAATTGATCAATCACAATACCCAGTGACACATCCGATTGACAATTTTGACATCATTAATAATTCGCTCCATGTTCTAAATTCTGATGAAATAGCCGTAGTTAACGTTCTGTGGGATCTTTTGAAGAATACCTCTTCTGAGGCCAGAACGGCTTCAGACCCTTCACAACATCCTAATACCCTAGACACGAATGTAAAAACCCCATAACCTTCTACCTCGGGGTGTCATGCTCCTCTGGAGCAATTAGATTCCCACTTCAGCACTTCCCTGTCAGTGACACGGTAATACAGCCTTCTACCTCAGGGGGCTTGGTACATCTTCAGCAATCGCCTGCTGATGACTTAATAGGGTCGGATAATTCATTTCCTCAGACTGGGTCCGGAGTGACTAATCCGTCCGGGGTAAACTCGAGTCTCGAAGCCAAATCTCCACAACCCTCTACCTCACATACGAACAATCCTTCATCTCCAGAACCGTCAGTAAGATCCCCACAACCCTCCACTTCTATAACGGAGCGTCCAAAATTTAACAATATCAAGATTAGACACAATTTCAATTTTTCTGAGGCCTACACACTTGATTCATTCGACAAAGTTTTTAATCATATACACGATACCGTTCAGCAAATATTAGACAGTTTTATGAACACTTTGAATCCTAGGGATCTAGTGCAGTTAGAATTACGTGCCGAATCTCTCAGCCCCAGTGTTTTTTCCCTAACCCCAGCGGGTATTCTTTCTTTGGAGGATTTTTTTAACAAAATTGAATTACTTCTCCAGAGTCACGCTACTATTTTAGCCGATTCCAGTCTGACGCTAGTCGTTCAGGTAGTGAGGGTTCCATCGGGGGGAACTAGGCGTAAAGCCTGTACCCTTTTCAACGATATAATCGTTGAAAAGAAATGGAAACACCTTTGGATCTCCTTCAACCCGGATGATCAGTGTTGTTTTGCTAGGGGTTTGCTGGCTGTATTAAGCGTTAGGTTCAGAAACAATCAGAAATTGTGTGAACAAGAGGCTCGTTGCTTGCACGTCAGGGTCGGATTATTGACGGATCAGAAAGTAACGCTTTCAGATGTTGAAAAGTTTGAGAGGTTAATGGGAATTAAAATTATCATCTGGTACTGGGAACCGAACACTAGAGCTTTTTTAAAATTTTAAGTGTCCCGTGACAGAAAAACAAAGACGGCTTTTCTGTTTTTACACCATGATCATTATTCCGGTATTTTGAATCTAAAAGGCTTTCTGGGGTTTTCGTATATCTGCGATTTCTGCTAAACGGGGTATTCTAATCCGTCACGACATCGCTGTGAGCAGCACTGTGACGTCTGTTTATGTACAGACTGTCATTGGGATGAAGGGGAGGCTTTTCGATGTTCCGATTGCCATCGTTTCTGTCGATCAAGGCTATGTTTCAAACTCCACAAAACGCGCAAATGGAATGAAAAAACGCGCAGGTCTGAAAGTACTGCGACATCCATAAAGTCTGTACTCTCTGCAAATGGAGATAAATAGTGAATGCCGAGTCAAAACCTCACAAGTGCTGACCCAAACACTGTAGCATTCGTAGAATGGTCCTGAAAAAATCTGATGATAATCATCAGTGTTTTATTCAAAGCTTACCACAAAGACAGCTCTACGAAAAGTATGTGTTCTATGAATTTGAGTGCCGTCAAGATGACGGAATCCATATCCCCAATTACATTCACTGCATGCATTGGAACGGTCAATTGTGGAGTTGGGCCGGGGAGGACTGTGTCGCAAAGTTCTTCCGCAGATATTGATGTCCAAAATACCAAGAGTACACGTTCATAGCTCACAATTCAAAGGGGTATGACGGATATTTCCTAATGAAGTATCTCGTCGAGAGCGGGCAAACTCTGATTGTTACAGCTCAGGGTTGTAAACTAATCTGTTTTATAGAAGAAGATTATGACTTGAGATTTATCGACTCGTTGAGCTTCTTACCCATGAAATTGAGCAGTATGCCCAGGGCCATGGGATTTTTAGGCTCAAAAAGGATACTTTCCCCATTTCTTTAACACCGTTGAAAATCAAAATTACATAGGGCCGTACCCCGAGCCTAAATATTATGGCATTCAACACATGATGAGCCAGGAAAGAGAGGAATTTTTGTCTTGGTACAATTCGATTAAAAGCGGTATCTTCAACTTTAGACGAGAAATGGCTTACTATTGTAGAAACGACGTGGTTATTTTGAGAACAGCGTGCATGAAATTTAGAGAGGAAGTGCTCAGGATCGGTAATATTGATCCTTTTCAGTGTATGACCCTAGCTTCTCTCTGCCTGTCCATGTACAGACAAAATTGCATGCCTGATAATGCGATTGGAATAATTCAGAGTGATCATTACAAAAGCACTTACAAAGCTTATTCTAATGCCTCTATTCAATGGCTGATGTTTCTTTCCGAGAAGGAAAATATAAACATTCGACACGCCTTGAATCACGGTGAAGTAAAGATGGGTTCCTTTTATCTAGACGGTTACGCCGAAGTTCAGGGTGTCCCTACGGCTTTTGAGTTTGCCAGATGCTTTTATCACGGCTGCCCCAAATGCTACGATGCGCAAGCTAAACATCCTCTCATGGGGATGCCTTTTGCCGAGTTGTTTAAAACATTTGATGACAAACTGAAGGAATTGCGTGAAAAATGTAATCTGATGGTTAGAGTGCTCTGGGAACATCAGTGGGAAAGTATGAAAAGAGAGGACTCGGAGCTTCAGGAATTCTTAAAACGCTTTGAGTTTCCGGAACCTATCAATCCCCATGATGCCCTGTATGGAGGGCGCACCAACGCTATCAAATTATATCATAAGGTTCAAGGCGATGAACAAATGCATTATTACGATTTAACAAGTCTGTACCCTTATGTTAACAAAACAAAAACCTACCCGATCGGCCATCCGATCTTTGTTTTTGAGGATTTTGCGGATCTTAAACATTACTTTGGGCTCATTAAAATCATCATGCTACCCCCTCGTAATCTGTATTTTCCGGTCCTCCCTTTAAGAATTTGCGGTAAATTGATGTTCACTCTGTGCCGGACGTGTGCAGAAACCCAAGCAACCACCGGCCTTTGCAGTCACAATGACCGGGAAAGGTGCTTAACAGGAACCTGGTGCTGCGTTGAAATACTAAAAGCCTTAGATAAAGGGTACAGAGTTTTAAAAATACATGAGATATGGCACTATGAACAGAGCACAGACGATTTATTTTCCGATTACATCAAAATTCATTTGAAAGGCAAACAGGAAGCCTCTGGGTGGCCCTCGTGGGCCCAGGACGAGGCATCCCGTCGGCGCTATGTTGAAGACTATTTCGCAAAAGAAGGGGTCTTATTGGAGAATGAAAATATCGCCTCCAACCCCGCTAAGAGACAAATTTCGAAGTTATTTCTGAATTCTCTTTGGGGAAAATTCGGTCAGAAGCCAAACCAACCGACCACAACGTTTGTTAAACACACCCAAGAATTCTTTGATTACCTGTTCTCAGACGTGTATAGGGTGTCCTATTTTGGTTTTGTCAGCGACGAAATCGCTCAAGTGCAGTGGAGGTATACTGATGACAGATACGTTCTACCCAGCCCTGTCAATGTGATGATTGCCGCTTTTACAATGGCCTATGCCCGCCTAGAATTGTACGATTTGCTGGAGCGTTTAGGACAGAGGATTCTGTATCATGATACATATTCCATTATATTCACAGCCTCGCCTGGGCAGTACACCCCGCCGTTCGGGGACTATTTAGGGGAACTCACCAGCGAACTAGATCCTGATGATTTCATAGAAGAGTTTGTTTCTGGGGGTCCGAAAACGTACGTGTACAAAACGTTCAAAGGCAAGGTCTGCATGAAGGTAAAGGTCATTACTCTCAATCACGAAACGGCTCAAACGTTAAACCTATACTCTTTAATGGATCTAGTGCATAGTTTTGTGGAACACGATCTCACGAAAGAAATAACGGTTCATGGCTCCCAGATTCATAAGAACAAAAAGAACCTGACGTTACAAACTCGTCCACTCAGAAAAAGATTCAGAGTGGTGTACAACAAAAGGGTTCTATTGCCTGATTTCACAACTCTCCCCTATGGATACTAAAGAGGGTTTTGATGTTAGACTTCAGCATCCGTTCTCGAAAATAGTCTCGGGACCCTCTTGTTCGGGCAAATCGCATTATGTGAAAAAGCTATTGGAGCACGCGGACCATGTGCTTTCTCGTCACCCCAACAATATAGTCTGGTTTTACTGCTGCTGACAGCCTCTGTACGATGAGCTACTAACTCTATTTCCCAAAATCAAATTTTTGGAGGGATTACCCGTCTCCTTAAGTGACGATGAACTACTGCCCCCTTAACCTGGTGTTCGTCGACGATTTGATGGAACAGGCGAGTCATAGCGAAGAGATAGAGCGGGCCTTCACAAAATATACTCACCACAGGAATTTGTCCATCATTTACTAGGTCCAAAATTTATTTTTTCAAGGCAAGAAAAGTAGAACGATAAATCTGAATGTCAATTACATTACCCTCTTTAAAAACCCTCGAGATAAACTGCAAATTACCAATTTAGCGCGTCAAATGTATCCTGGGAGGGTTAAATTTTTCGTGGAGGCCTTTGAGGATGCTACAAGGCAACCTTACGGTTATCTGCTGGTGGACCTGAAAGCCCATACGCCTGACGAATTTCGTTTACATACCGGTTTGTTTCCTCCTGATTGGCCTGCTGTGTACGTCGTGAAAAGATAAAGATGGTCAACTTTTCAAGTATTTGAGAAAGAGTCGGCATGTCGTGCAGAATAAGAAGAAATTTCCCTCTGCTCAAGACCCTACATAAGGGTTACTGTCGACGAAGAAAAGCGGTGCTGAGCGAGGCTCTGGACGATTTAATTCACGCTCTGTCGGAAATAGCTTTCAATACTTTAAAAAGCTGCGTTCCCCTGACGTCCAGACAGTTCAAGTTGCTGAAGAAGCATCGTTGCACTGTTAACTCTTTTAGGGCGGATGTCGACTTTTGTCGACAGGAGGGGTTGAAGGCGAATGTCGACAAAAGTCGACATCCAGGGATAGGGGGCGACAATCAGCTGTTAATGGCGACAAATCTCACTGTCACGTCACAGGCATTCCCTCTGTGCTTGGAGGAATGCTAGACTCGTTGACTCTGCAACTAAACCTTGCGTGTGCGTGAGTTGCGAAATGTAAACAATGGCAAGATGGCATCGATATGTGAAAAGGGAGCGAAGCAAGTGCAGAAAAGAAAACACTCGGCAGACGATGTTTTGCGCATTATCGCGGAGTCAGACTCTTGATTTTTCAGAATCGGATTTTATTGGCAGTGATCAGGAGATCGAGCAAGAGAGTGAGAAGCAGGCATCAGCTGATCAGACACCAGCCGATGCCGCGCCAGCGGATCTGCTGCCAGTTGAGTGCCTTCGCGCAGCCGATGCATCTACGGCAAGGTTCGCATGGGATAAATACACAGACATTGATCCGTTGAGAGCCGATCTGGCTACCGGAGTTTACAAGACAGCATGGCTTGGTGTTGGACACGACAGATCACCAGCTGCTGTACTTCAGGCTGCTCTCTCCTGATGCTGCTTTTCAGCTACTGTCAAACGAGACAAACAGGAAGGCAGAGATTTTTTTTGAATCGCGGGCTGCGTTTGCATCGCATTCTCGTTTTTCAAAGTGGAAACCCACAACGAAAGACGAGATGAAGTGCGCTGTGGCATTACAAATAGAGATGGGACAGAACTGGTGATATAACTTCAGGGAGCATTGGTCCAAACGTGTTTTGTCCCCTGGTGGCTTAGGTACGTGCTGCTGCAAAGTTTTATTCACTTCTGTAATAAACAGAAGCAAATCCCATGGGGTGTGCCAGGCTATAATGCCATACATAAAGTTCATAAAGTTTCAGAAGATGAAAAGAGGTGACAATACGGTTTTCATGCAGGCAGAAAACTTGGTGGCAGTGGCATGGCACGATGGCAAATGGGTGACTTGTCTCTCTACAGTACACACTAACAATATATGTGAGAAAGTGCAGCAACAGACAATTGAAAAATAGGCACCAAAGCAACACATATTGTAAGGAGTGCAATGTGGCAATGACTGAAATTGGCTGCTTTGAGCGAGATCAGACTTTGCTGTGTAAAATGCATGTGATATGTCTGTGAAATCATAGAGTATGCAGGCTCATACAACATGCAAGACAGTAACATTTGTCAAAAGTAAATATTTTTTGTTGATTTGATATGTTAAACAATTGCTTTGTGTTCTTTTTTAAAAAATGTTAGTTTTTGGAAAAATATACAGCCCTGGGAGAAAAGAAACAAAAAAAAAATTAGCCCTAAAAGAGTTAAAAAACTCGGCGATAAAAAACTCACCATTAAAAAGAAAAAAGTCCTTTTAAATCAAAAAGGAGGGTTTCTCGGTGCCCTATTAAGCGCCACCATTCCTTTCATTACTAGTTTAATAGGATCGAAAGTATAAATATAGAATACACGCGCAAGATGTACCTGGTCCCTCAACAGCAAATGGCTCAATGGCAACAGAAAGCCCCAGCTTCCACTGACCTTTTAAGCGCTACGGAAAGTGAGCTGGATAAACAAATGAACTTCATACTCGAACGTAGTGACTTGACCGCTGAGGCAAAAGTTAAACTATATACAAACGTTTTGCAAAGATACTTGACCTTTGTGAAAAAAGCGGATAAAGAAACCGGGTCTCTGACATTATTACTGCCTGCCGAGAGAAAAGAGGAACCTCCGGGGGCTCTCAAAGAGGCTCCTAGTAACCCCGAAGACTGGGTGTACGATGAGATTTTGAAAAGTGCGCCGGGTAAATCAAAGAAATACACAGAAATTATTTTACAGAAAATGTTGTATAACCCTAATGCAACCTACTGGAATGGCTTGGGAGAGTTTGTGCTTCGTGGAGAACTGTTACCCGGGACGAATATGGTCGATCTAATGCGGAACTTGACCGCCCGACACAACATTCCGTCCTATCAGAGACCTAGGGGGTGGAAAGAATTTGTTAAGGCCCTGGCCGATTTGAACATTCCGTCCTCTGCCGTGCCAAATGCCGACACGAGAGAACTTTTAGAGAGTTTCAAACCTTCCTCCCCAGAGGGGGCCGCTGCCTCAATCGCTGCCTCTGCTGTTGATTCCGCTACACCTGTTGGCAAGAAAATCAAATCTCATAAAAAGAATGAATGGATTCCTTATTGAAATGTAATTATATTTTTGTTTAATAAAATATTACATTTGATTATACAGAATGCCTATTCTTTATTAAGATAATTACAAATCATAGAGCTTTGCATACAGGGGTGATCCTGAAAACTTCTTGAAATATTCTTAGACAAGGTACTGACAAAATTTTGAACCATATAATCGTTCTTGGTGTCCTCATTAAAATACAGATTCATGACCTCTTTATAAGAGCGTCCTTTTCCTCTGTAATGCAGGAAAAAAATACAGTGTTGTCCACAGACGCTGGAAAACCAGCTTTGAAGCTGTTGGGTATGGTGAATAATTTCTTTACAGTTTCTGTTTAAAAAGTTGTATATTTCCTCAGGAAAATAGATAAAGTCTGGTGGGGCTCCATAGGAGTCAAAAAATTCTCCAGTTCCGTCTTCTCTGAGGTGTATCGCCAACCAGTGCTCTCCGGGTTGATTTTGACGGTGTGTGTTGACTATGATCATGGCCGGGAGATCCTAATTTTTTTAGGCAGCTCATCACACGCCAACATTCCGTAAAACAGTTTTTCTGTGTACGGGTTGCTGGCCATGAGTTCCTCGATCTGCAGGGTGTTCATGCTTTTTTAGTAATCATAAAGGATGTTTCTTCTCTGGTTTATTTCAATAATGTTGTCAAAGATGGCGTACACTATTAGATTCACAGTATGGGGTAAATGCTATCGAAAGCGTATTTCACATCTCATGTTCCCTGTTTTCACCAAGGAGAAATGGTCCCCGCATTCTTGATCAGGTGTCAAGTCAAAGGCAAACAGGGTGTATCCCCGGGAGAAGTCAGAACGGCTGATGGCTAGAGGCTGGTCTTTCAAATGCTTTCCGGAGGCCAACACGAGGTTGTAATATTCTCGAGCTGTGTTGTCATTAGCAAAATTGGGTTGAAAGGGCTTGGCTGGAATCTGCTCTCCGTCCAAATACAAGGCCAGGAACTCCACCTGGTTATGCTTGAACTTGAAGTGATTTCTGGCGTAATCCCCTGAAAAGGCCTCATTGTCCACCATGCCTATGACCACGTACTTGGGCAGCTGTCCCAAGAACAAGTTCTCCTGATTGCTCACTTGTAACCCGGCCGGCATACTGAGAACTTTCATATTCACTCTTTCCGCGGGGTACTTGGCATTGGCGGTTGTGAGAGCGTGAGCGTGTCCCAATTTCACTGCTGCCGAAACTTTCACTTTCAGAGGTGGATAAAATGTTTACTTTGTAGCGCTTGGCATCTCCGGACATCAGACAGAATTCATTTTTGCTTCGCACCATTTTTATTCTGACGTCCACCCCGTTTAGAATTAATTTTTTTTGAAAAAATAGATCGGAATGAATAGGACCGAGGAGTTCTACTGTTCTGCGGTGGGTTGGCACCCTGCCCAGGATTGGTTCCCTGCCTTGTGCCCTGTGTTGGCTGGGATTGGCTCCAGCAGACCCCCGTGACCCTGTTTTCGGATTCAGCGGGTTGGACAATGGATGGATGGATGGATGGAGTTCTACTGTTTTACCCTGGGCTGTATTTCTTTTTTTGAATCCCTCATTCGGACCGTCCAAGGCTGTGTTTTCATGTTCATTGGCCGTGTCTTTGTAAAAAAGACCCAACGCAAATTGGAACCTGAGAGTTTCATTGCTGTAATTTAGCAGCCCGTCAAAAAGGGCCCTGTACGGGTAAAGGCTGGAACTCTGGGATATTAAGCAGTCTCCAAGGGTCACATCCACTTGTGAAAATAAAGAGGCTATCGGATAATTAACAAAGGTTACCTTGGCCACGGGGGGAGGATTAGTTCCGTCGGCATTGACGATTTTGCATTGGATATGTAGAAGCGTATTATTCAGGTCCAAGTAGTCTTCACCGTTCCCAGTAATCAGAAACTCTAGCGGAGCGACTTCACATAGAGCTGAGAGAGGGGGCACCTCGATGTAGATGCTTTTTTCTATGCTAGTTTGAGTATAGGGTACCGTAAACAAATCCAATTCGGATTTCACACACTCTTGAGACATGCGATGAACAAAATACATTTTGAGTTAAAAAATGTTTTTTGATTTCTTTTTTCTCCGGGCGCGGGACTTATCCTTGTGGCGAAGAGAAGAAAATGATGTAAAAGCTGAACGGTGTGTCTTTTTGAGGTTGGGTCCTGCGCGTGACCCAGGAGGTCTCTTACGTTTAGTTTTCCTCATGACCATCAGACCCGACCCCTCTTGATTTTCTTCACTTCCTCGAGTCATAGCTCTGGACATGGCCCCTGCCACCACGTCTTTGACGATATTCTTGGCGGCTGATTTAATGTGTGGTTTGACAATTTCGAATCCTCTTTTCAAGAGAGGTAAAGCTCTTCTAAACAGACCTTGAAATATTCCTCCGATCCCCAAACCGTACATCACGGGAGCCCCAGAGAACCCGGGGAGTCCGCTACCCGCTTGGGCTTCATAATAATGCACATAAGGGCTAGGGTCCAGGTAAGATCTCATCTCTGTATTAATCGTGCACTCACCTCTTAGAGGGTCTGAAATGTAACTTGACTATCACCTTCCCACACTGAAATGGTACCGCTTTGTTCTGATCCGTCTTTATTTCAATGGTCAAAGTATCAAATTGAGTCTTGCTGACCGGAGCATAGTGCGGCTTGTCATAGGTGATTGTGGTAATCTTATTCATCTCATCCTCAATATGTACGTATCTCAAGAGAGGGACGTAGCTGTCTCCGACTCTTTGGTGAGACACAATGTCGCTGTAGATGTACAAGGTATAAAACCCAGCTCTAATATCCGCGGGTAAGGAGCATCATTAGCCAGGCCTATGGTCATGTCCGAATGGGCTCCTAGAATTCTCCCCAACTGACCCCTGATGTGAAGAGTTTCATCCTTCACGGCGTTTAAGACGTAGAATCTTCGCTCCAGAGCATTGTAGCAGAATCTCACTGTGTTTTCCAGTATCAGTAAGCCTGAAGAACCAGCCTTGATGGCTTTGGGCTCTTTCGTCACCGCATCATTCATCTTGGAGGTCACTTTCTCGACGCTAGAGTAATACCCTGCTGGAATAGTATAAAACCTGGTTAAACGCAGGGACACTACAATAAAGTCGTTATCCGGTTTGTCTAGGGTGTTTCAGGTGTGAGGATACTGGATTTCAGCCAAACCAACTTCCCAAGGGACCTATAGTTCGATGGGTGCGGCTAATTTGACGGTAAACTCTTTGATAGTATTGTTAGGGAAAACATCTCGGGAAGAATTGCTGGGAAGAATGACGTAAAAGCTTTTTCTCTCCATTGTAAACACCCGTGAATGAAATACTAATTTTTGCTTCTCAGTATTTAACGTCTTGCACATAGCTTTCAGGGATCCAACTGTTAAACTTTTTGGGCCATCCTAACCATTTCACCAAAATATGCTTTTTTCTATTGATATTTTTTTTCACCAAAATCTTTTCAATCCTGAAGAAGTCCGTTCCTCGAATCATTTGTAACTCCGCGTCGTAAAAAGAACCTACAATATCTTCGCCGTCATAATCTTTGAGCTTGTAGACCGGCGGAACCCTCGAACTAGTTCAGAAACGGTAAATACCTCGTCTGAAAAGGTTTGTTCGTATCCTTTGGTAAAAGGATTCCGGGATTTCGACACTCCCCGACTTTGAACTTATATTTTGGATTTCTTTAACATGTCGATCGACATCGATTCCTGGGGAACTTGGCTGTTCACCCACGGCTGTCCTGGAGCTAGGTAAGAGATATCCGTCTGAGTAGTCTTATCGGAGACAGGGTTATCCGTCTGATCATCAGCGGAGACGGGGGAAGAACACCTGGGACCTGGAGAATGGAATCCGCAGTCCGGCTCAAGGTCTCTTGACCAGAGACTGTAATCGGGGCGTATACTAAAATAGCGCGGGTCCGATGCCTGGTGATCCTGAAGGCCGTCAGTCCGGAACAAGTTATAGAATTGGTAAGATTCAGGCCTTGAAGGCTCAAGCCTTGGAGCCTCAGGCGGGATCCCTGAGGTTGTTACGCTGATCCCCGCCATTTCAGAGTCTGTAGGGGTCGACATGCGGGGGTCTTTAAAAGCTTCAACGATTTCTTAAATGTTCACGTCCTCCTTTTGGGTCTGGTGACTAACAGTCTGAGTATTTATAGTAAAAGGGAAATGGGCGTGGTTTAAAATAAAGGAGGGCTTTCCGTTACGTCATCGCTTCAGCCTGGTCCTCCCCTTCAATATGCAGAATTCAGTCCATGACTACTAAAGGCGGAGACCAGTTTTCCTTGTTGTCCTCTGAGGCCTCCCATGTATAGCACAACTTAGCCCGGGCATCGTCTGCCGCTTTAGCTGCAAGAAACTCTGGCATCAAACATCTTTTAACCCTTCTCAAGCGCTCCTTCAAACGGACCCTGCGGAGCGGACGCTTCACGGGGGTATTGGTCATAGATTCCATTTTTCTTCACAGAGTCTTTAGAAATGAAGCTGTGCCGCTTTTTATATATCAGTTTCAGAAGGGCTGGATGTTGTTGGGGTCACCAAGAGGCGTGGATGGTAGGTTCCTTCCTTAACACGTGTGTGTGTGTGTGTGTGTGTTTATGTGTGTGTGTGTGTGTGTGTGGGCGGTCTCTCCTCGGGGAGAAGCGGAAGGGCCATCATCAGGGTTAACTGACTGCGGGCTAGAAGCTGAGTCAGAAGACCTGCGACCACCAAGAGGTGTGGACGGCAGGGTCTGCTAGAAACTTGCCCATACATATCGATGATTCTTCCTTAACATGCCTGGACTAGTCCTCGGGTGAAAGAGGGGTCACCCATCCATCAAGTCTGATCTTGACAGTTTCCTGGGGTAAAAACAGGATGGGAGGGTTCAAGGAAGGGACACACATCCGCCAAATGGATCTTGGCCGTTTCCTGGGGTAAAAACAGGATGGGCGGGGGTCAAGGAAGGTCAGACTTCCAGCAGGAAAAACAGGAAGGGGTGGGACTTCATGACGTCATTCCAAAGGGGGCGGGGCTTAACTCTTCAATCATTTTTTGACATTTTGACAGAAGGGGCATGCATATAACTACTTACAACAATACAATACAATACAATTTTTGTATAGCCCAAAATCACACAAGAAGTCGCACAATGGGCTTTAACAGGCCCTGCCTCTTGATAGCCCCACAGTCGTGACTCTCTAAGAAGACAAGGAAAAACTCCCCAAAAAAAAAATCCCTATTAGGGAAAAAAAATGGAAGAAACCTTGGGAAAGGCAGTTCAAAGAGAGACCCCTTTCCAAGAAGGGTTGGGCGTGCAGTGGGTGTCAAAGAGAAGGAGGTCAATAAAATACAATACACAGAATATATTATATTATATGTGGCTCTGAGGCTAGGGATCTGCACTGGCAATCGGAAGGTTGCCGGTTCGAATCTTGTAAATGCCAAAAAGGGACTCTGCTCTGTTGGGCCCTTAAGCAAGGCCCTTAACCTGCAATTGCTGAGGGCTTTGAGTAGTGAGAAAAGCGCTATATAAATGCAAAGAATTATTATTATTATTATTATGGGTGGTACGGTGGTGCAGTGGTAGCACTGCTGCCTCGCAGTAGGAAACCTGAGTTCACTTCCCCGGTCCTCCCTGTGTGGAGTTTGCATGTTCTCTCCGTGTCTGCATGGGTTTCCTCCCACAGTCCAAAGACATGCAGGTTAGGTGGATTGGCGATCCTAAATTGTCCCTAGTGTGTGTACCCTGTGGTGGGCTGGCGCCCTGCCTGGGATTTGTTCCTGCCTTGTGCCCTGTGTTGGCTGGGATTGGCTCCAGCGGACCCCTATGACCCTGTAGTTAGGATATAGTGGTTTGGATAATGGATGGACATATATTATTATAGTATATATATATATATATATATATATATATATATATATATATATATATATATATATTTCACCATTTTAGCTCCAGTGGTTTTCCCCTTTTATCAGCATAAATATCCATGAGAAGTATATTTCTTATTCTACATTTACATTCTCAGGTGTGTTCCCAATACCTCCTCATTCCATCAAGAGTCTCAATGAACAGGATCACATACACATAAATACACATGTACATACATTAAGTAATCCCTAGCTGCTATGGTAATAGAGAAAAAGATGATTGAAATACTGTATTTAAAGCAAGCTGTGTCCTGGGCCAGAACATTTGCCCTGGATTAGATTATATGCAGAGGCCAGTGATATTTTCATAACGAAAACGAGAATTAGAACTAAAAATATTGTTTTTCGTTTTACAAGAACTAGAACCGAGATTAATTCAAACAGAAAAACTAAAACTAAATAATAATAAACATGAGTAATATGTGAACAAACTAAAATGAGAATGAAAATTAAGTAAAAATGAAAAAAAAAACAGCAACAGCATTTTTGTTGAATCCGGTTCAGAGCGTTCAGTAACGTTGCGCTGTTTACTATGCGGTGATCTTGTAACTTGGGCTTACTAGAGTCACGTGATGCAACTTCCATAAATGACCGTTGTTTGTTTGTTGAGCACATTTGGTGTGTTGGGTTGAAGCAGTAGGAACGTGTGGTTGACGATGATGAATTTTGCACAGATGTTTGTGGGTAGAAAATGAGAAAGTAAAGTGTAGAAATACTTTAATTACAGCACAGATGATAATGAAAGCAAACGTAGCGTGCAAGAAGAAGAAAAGAGTCTCAGAGTTTCAGTGCAGGACCAGCAGGAAGTCCACCACCTCTCTGGCACCAGGACTGCAGTACTGGCAGCAGAAATTGTCAAAATAAAGTCTGCTGGGGCCAGCGGCCGAGGACCTCGTCTGTGCACCTGCATCACAGGCGTTCTTCGAGTGAACATTTTCACTGTGTGGCTATCTGTGACATGGACGTCGTCGCAACATGAACAAAACTCTTGAAATGTGTGCTTACTGTATTTAAAGCTTAACAGCAATGTGCTGCCACAGACTGGTTACTTGGGTTGAAACATTTGATCTTGCCGACTACACTCTTTAGGCTGCTTAATCTGTCTGATCATTGATAGCCAAGCTGTGTTTAATGGCATTATGAACTGTGAGTGTGTTTTGTTGACTGAACCATAACTTGCATTGAAATACATGTAGGCCAGCATTTGTGGTCTTGCAACAGAAAAAAATAAATAAATAAAATTGTACTAATATTATGTAAAAAGGCCAGAACTAAATAAAATAAAAACTAAAATTTTAAACAGAGAACTAAATAAAAAGAAAAATTGTTGACTTCACTGAAAACTAGAACGAAATAAAAATAAAAATAAATTTTATAAAATAAAATAAAAACTACAACTACAATTAATATCAGAACTAAAATATCACTGACAGAGGCACAACTAGTGTCTTCATTATAGAACTCTCTCTTTTTTTTAAATTACATTTCTAAAGATATGAAACAAACCTTTTAGCATTAACCTTCAATGCTACTCTTATCATATTTCAAATACTTTCATAAACTAACCGTTTCATATTCAGACATGAATAACTTAACACAGCAGTAACCATTCATCTCAAACATCTCAACCATTATATAACTTATTTACTCCTAATACAGTTTACAAAATATTCATTTAACAAGAGTACCAAGTGTTTAGGAGCCGAGCAACTATTTTAAAAAGCCGCACTCTTATCTGGGGTGTTGATCCACAGCACCGCCATCTATCTGCAGCGCAGCAGCAGTCTTTGCACCTGAGCAGTTGGCCGTTTGCATTTAGCGAGTTTTTACTTCACCTCTCTGTAGCAATACTTATCACCATACTACCGTAATGTTCTGATTATAACTTGACTCTCAGTTAAAAGGTAACATCTTCGAATTTATTGTATACTAGCTGTGTAAGCCCATGCTGTAAAAAGCCCGGTACCCTAGAAACTATTGAAATCGTGAGAAAAATATTTAAATGTAGAGATATCAGGTAATTGAAAGGAACTACTCTGGGCATCTCTCTCTTAGGAGGATTCATTTTGCCGATGTGCTCACCTCGCTTGTGTATTAGCGGCAGGAGGAAAAGTAAAATGGATACTGTTATGCCAGTGTTAGCGGCTAAGCAACTTTGTCTTTCTTCTGAGGTTTCATTTTGTTGACTTGCTGGCCCCACTTGTGTTATTAGTGGCTAAGTAAGTTTTCGGTTTCCACAGTGGTTGAGCCCTTACCCTGACTCCACCTCTTATTTCCGGCCGGACAGACAGACACACACACTTCCACATGTAGACGTTTATATATAAGACTAACCTGTGGAATAGGTAGAGTGGAGCAGCAATGAGAGCAGCACACCGCTTTCAGTCTGTTGTCCAAGTTGTGTCTGAGGGGCGGGCAGAAGTTCGTCCCTTTACTGCAACCCTGACGGAACCAGTTGAGTGTGAAACACGTTACTGCTCCATTCCACAGTCTGTTTTCACAGTCCACTTGACAACAGGAACCCATTCTTTCCCAAATAGCATCACTTTCTGTGATTTATTACATTAATAAAAAAACTATTGTGGCCACTTTTTTTTTAGTGCGCCACACATGCAGTGACAGCTTGAAGTCTGTAATTCATAGACATCATGAGGTGCTGAAGGTCTTCTCTGGTGATGCTCTGCCACGCCTCTAATGCAGCCATCTTTAGCCCCCTTAAGTTTACTTTTCAGCATATGGAAGGGCTGCTGAATTGCATTTCAATCAGATGACTGGCTTGGCCATTCAAGAATTTTCCAATTTTTAGATTTGAAAAGCTCCTGCATGTCCTCAGCAGTATGTTTGGATCATTATCTTGTACGATGAAGCTTTTGGAGGCGTTTAGTGGTGTCAATTAGGAGGCAGTCAACAAGCCCTGAGGTGATTGGGGTACTGATGCCTCTCTCTCTGTCCCTACAGAACAAAAGAAGACAAACCGTAAACACACACACTCAGCAGCAACACTTCCGGTCTCTGAAAATGGCTTCCTCCTGAGAACTCCAGTGGTTAATGTCACTTCCAGCCCATCTATGATGATGTCACTTCCGGCTCCTCAGGATGACGTCATTTCCAGTCTATCTGTGACGACGTCACTTCGGCTCCCCAGGATGACAGCACTTCTGGTCCATCTGTGATGACGCCACTTCCAGCTCCTAAGGATGATGTCACTTCCTGGCCACATGTGATGATGTCACTTCCGGTTTTATCGTCATTTCCTCACAACTCATTTTCCGCAGCCAATTGGTATATAAATGATCGTTCCACCTCTGTATTCTGTGAAATGTTTCGGTTTTATTCATCAGATATTGACCGTTCTTACTGTTTTTTCCCCACGGATATTATATGGGGCAATTCCCAAACTCTTTTTGCATTTTTTTGCGTGATTTAATTCTATTATATCTGGCATAGCTGACAGATATACATTTGTTCCAGAATGTCAGAGGAACAAGACCTCAACACTGTTTTGACCACCATGATGACTGAATTACAACAACTGAAGATTCAAGTAGGAGAAACATGTACCCAACTGGCGGAGTTGGAAGCTTTGGCTGCGGTAGCAGTATAGGTGGAGACTTCTCTGTCTTTAACCCCTCAGTTGATTCACTTAACTGAGGGGGATGATGTAGAATCTTACTTTTTTGATTTCTGAGCGCACTGCAAATGTAATAGATGGCCAAGGTCGGAGTGGGCTTACATTCTGGAACCCTACTTGAAGGGAGAAGCTTATGACACATTAAAAATGGAGGTGTATAAGCGCTACGGTGTGTGTCAGCGGCACAGCAGGTGAGAGAATGGTGGGAGTGGACGTTTGATCCGGAGCAGCCAATAAGAGCTCAAGCCTTTGAGGTTTGGGGCAAAGTCGGGCGCTGGCTACGGCCAGATGTGAACAGTGCCCAAATGATGGCCAAGCTCCTAGCCTGTGAGACCTTCATCAATGCCTTCTCCAACCAACTCGCCCAGCAAGTCTGTAAACAAGAAGTTACCTCCATGGATAACCCCACAGAGGTGGCTGAGTGACACTGGATGGTCTGTAAACCGGATGGGTCAGACTGGTCCTTTCATCAGCCTTGACAGGTTTTGTGTACCTCACCCTGAACCTACCTGACCACTCACAGAAATCTCCTCCTGAAAGAAGGACAAATCGCTCATCCCTCCCCGCTGTTTCAAGTGGGGGGGGTTGGACATATGTTTCCCGCATGCCAAACCATGGAGCCCATGGATTGTTTTCACGGCAAGGGAGAGAGGTATTGTGCTCTGATCAACCCTTTGTCTGTCCCTTATATGGGAGTAGTAATATTTAATGGGTATAGGGTGATAGCTATGTTTGACTCCAGGAGTAAAATTTCTATTGTTGCTCACCATTATGTTTTGCCATGACAGTGGTTAGAAATCAAGACCAGTCTTAGATGTATTTACAGGGAAACTTGTTATTACAAATCTGCCTCATGTGTCATCTCAGTTGAGAATATCATGAAAAGTCTGATAAAAATATTAGAAAAAAAAAAAGTCTGGTGGTTGCCGTATTACCCAATCCACCTTATCCTGTGATACTAGGGTGAGACTGGTCTGACAGTAACAGTAATAACACTAATCCGACTGCCTCCACACCGTGTACGATGGCACATAGGACCGATACAGCAACTCAATCTGACAGAGATGAGGGTCCTTTAGGCAATCCGGAAGTCACTCCAACTACCGAAGAACCAGGACGGTCTGAAACTCTGCCCATTGAAGTTGAACAAGACCCTATTCAAAAAGTAGCTTCTCAGTTTAGATTAATGCCATCCTCCTTTAAAAGGGAGCAGTGGAATGATGATTCCTTAAAATTTGCGAGAAATGCATTTATTTCTGTTAATGGACAATCATTCCACGATCCCACGCCATGAATGCCCTACTTTGTTATTAAAAATTATCTCTTGTATCAGGTGGCAGCACATGAGGGGGAGGTGAGGTCACTGTTGTTAATCCCGTGTACTTATTGGCGGCAAGTATGTGAATTAGCTCATGCCCATCTCCTAGGAGCCCATTTGGGGATCGAAAAAGCACTTGAACAAATTAAGTTCTGATTTTATTGGCCTGGAATAAATGGGGAGGTCAGACGATACTGTGCTTCATGTCCAGAATGCCAGCTTCATCAGATTCCTAGAAAGGACCGTGCTCCTCTTATTCCTCTACCCCTTATTGACATGCCATTTAAATGGGTCGGCATTGCTCTCATTGGACACCTCAAACCCTCATTATATGGCCATAAATATATTTTGGTCATGGTGGATTATGCCACTTGATTTCCAGAAGTTGTTCACTTGCGCTCAGCAACCTCTAAAATAGTCACATGGGAATTAGTAGGGATATTCACACATCTTGGGATTCCCAAATTTGTACCAACAGACCAAGGAACTCCCTTCACTTCAGAAACGTTCAGGGAGGTTGCTAAATACTGCAAATTAAACATCTTAAAACATCGGTGTATCACCCACAAACAGATGGTCTGGTAGAATGATTTAATCAAATGCTTAATTAAGCAGATGTTAAGCATGGTAGTTAGCAAGGATGGAAGAAACTGGGATCAGTTGGTTCCCTTACTATTATTTGCCTATAGGGAAGTTTCGCAGACCTCTATGGGCTTTTCTTCTTTTGAACTCTTATACAGTAGATAACCCCACAGTCTATTGTACACACTAAAAGAAGAATGGGAAGAAGAGGTCCTCCATCCATCCATTATCCAACCCGCTATATGCTAACTACAGGGTCATGGGGGTCTGCTGGAGCCAATCCCAGCCAACACAGGGCGCAAGGGAGGAAACAAACCCCGGGCAGGGCGCCAGCCCACTGCAGTGACGAGGTCCTTCCCTCTTCAAATATTTTGGAATATATCGCTCAATTGCACGATAGATTGGCAAAAATCAGACCTGTACTAAAATAGCATCTAGAAAAGGCTCAAACAGTGCAGGTGCAATATTACAATCGGAACACACCACCCTCCGGGAATTTCTCCCAGGAGATCATGTTATGGTGCTTGTACCTACTTCCCATTCCAAATTATTGGTACATTGGCAAGGCCCATACGAAATTAAGGAATGAAAAGGACTCATCGATTATTCAGTTAAACAACCAACTTGTTGGCCGAGCGATTGTATTTATTATGTAAATTTGCTGAAACCATGGAAGGATAGAGAGACTAAGCCCCCCTCTGGTCTGCCATGCTCCCTTTTGTCAAACACCAAACCCATAATTTCGGATATTATTTGACTTGGCAACAGCAACAGGAGCTGGAAACAGCCATCCTGTCGATCCCGTAAATAGTGAGCTACCTGGTTGCATGGCGCTGATTGAACATGACGTCATTACTGACCTGGGAGTGATTGTCTGAGAATGCCCATATCGGCTTCCCAAGTCGAAAAAGACTGAAGTGGATTTAGAAATTAGACATATGCTGGATATGGGGGTAATTGAAGTGTGCTACAGCCCATGGTCCAGTCCTATCGTCTTTGTTCCAAAACCTGATGGGTTGTGGAAGTTCTATAATGACATCTGATGACTCAATCTGGTATCCAAATTTGATGCTTATCCGATGCCTCAAGTTGATGATCTCCTCGAATGGCTAAATAATGCTCAATATCTAACTATCCTTGATAGGAATAAAGGGTAATGGCAAATTCCCTTAATGCGTTCCACCAAAGAAAATTCACCTTTAGTACACCTAGCAGACACTGGCAATACATGGTACTTCCGTTTGGTTTGCCCGGGCACCAGTGACCTTTCAACATGTGGTGGACACACTGTTATGGTCCCACAATTCCTACAGTGCCGCCTACCTAGATGATGTAGTCATCTATTCCGGCACCTGGAAGGAACATATACGGAAGGTTACAGCTGTTCTCTTAACACTTGCACATGCTGGACTTCTGATCATTCCGAAGAAGTGTTTCTTCGGGCAGAAAAAAGCCAAATATTTAGGTTATCTGGTGGGAGGAGGTCCAGTGAAGCCACAGTGCTCTAAAGTCGATGCCATTATTAATTGGCCCTGTCCAATAATTAAAAGGCAAGTTCAGGCTTTCCTAAGATTAGCAAGTTACTACTGCCGATTTGTTCCTCTCTTCTCAGAAAAGACTATGCCTCTAACTGATTTAACAAAGAAAATTGCTCCCCTTAAAATGGTTTGGAATGACAAAACTGAAGCCGCATTTTGTGACTTGAAGATGGCCCTTATGTCAGCACCTGTATTAAAAACTCCTAAGTTTTCTTTTCCTTTTATCCTCCAGACCGATGCGTCGGACACAGGACTCAGTGCCATGTTGAGCCAATGCATTGATGGTGCTGAACACCGCGATATGTATCTTAGCCGGAAACTGTTAGATCGAGAGACCAGGTATGCGGTGGTGGAAGGAGAGGCCTTAGCGATTAAGTGGGCTGTGACACAATTACGATACTATATTTTGGAACGGGAGATTACTCTGATTACGGACCATGCTGCTTTACAGTGGATGGCTCTGCATCGTGAGTCTAATCCTCGTGTCATTAGGTGGTTTCTTGAATTACAACCTTAGAGATTCAGAGTCACTTATCATCGAAGTTCTCTCCAAGCCAACGCCAACGCCCTCTCCCATATCTAGGAGGCCGAGGGGAGGGGTTATGTCACACATGTGTGCTTAGGAGGCAGTCGACAAGCCCTGAGGTGAATGATATAACACAAGATATGGCTTTGATTTGGGGTACTGATTCCTCTCTCTCTGTCTCTACAGAACAAAAGAAGACAAACCGTAAATACGTACACACACTCACCGACAACACTTCCGGTCTCTGAAAATGCCTTCCTCCAGATAACTCCAGTGGATAATGTCACTTCCGGTCCATCTGTAATGACGTCACTTCCGGTCTTATCGGTTTCATCGTCATTTCCTCACAACTCATTTCCTGCAGCCATTTTGTGTATAAACAGGTTGGCCACCTCGCCTGAGAATGTCACCTCTCCCCTGCTTAGTCCATGGAAGTTGGCTTAGCCGAGGTGTGCCCATGTTCCTTCGACTTCACTTAAAAAGGACCACTTAATGATCTATATGATGTTAGCAGACCACGAGATCCCTGCCTTGTTGGACTTAGGTAGTGACCTTTGTGTTGTCAGATGTGACTGCCTCAGCAGTACGTCCCTGTGTGGCACAGAGACTGTGAACATATTCTGTGTACATGGGGATGTTAAGGACTATGAGACAGTGCTGCTTCCTTTAAAATATAAGGGTCATTTCAGATTCCTGCCCATGGCCCTTGATGATCGGCCGGAGGAATGCCCTATTCCCTAGGCTCTTAGCTGAGTTTGGGGCATCAGCCCTAGAGCCCCATGTTATCATGAATGAAGGGGAGGAACTGGTGGCTGTCGGAGAAGGCCTCGAGCCCCATTTGGACATTGAACCTGATCTATCTAGTGAGACCAGGAGAGACTCCTCTGATTTCCTAGAGCGGCTGGCTGGTCCATCTTCAACTTCTCAACCTGCTCCAGCCAGAACAAACAGAGCACTAGCGAACAGACGGATTTTGTGCGCTTGCAGCTAGCTGATAGCTCATTAGAATATGCATTAAAACAGGCTTGATCCGCTAATAACTCCTACTACCAGGAGCATGAGTCTGCGGGCTTGAAAACCCCACAGAAAGGTAGCTGCCTTTTTAGAGTGATTTCGGATCATTTAGGGGGTGAATTTATTGAACAGTTAGTCGTGCCTGAAGTACATAGGAACATACTTTTGCAGTTGGCTCATTCTCACATCTTGGGTGGACACCTGGGGGCTGATAAGACTAGGGATCGATTATCAAAACGATTTTATTGGCTGAATATGGGAAAAGATGTCGAACGATTCTGTAGGTCGCATCCTGACTGCCAGGTCATCTCTGCTTATAAACCTCCAAGTGCTCCCCTTTCGCCTATGCCTAATTTGAATATTCCTTTTCATCAGGTAGGACTAAATATTGTTGGCCCTCTTTCTAAGAGTAAAAATACGTATTAATATATTCTTGTGCTGGTTGACTATGCAACGCGATATGCTGAAGTGGTTGCTTTGAGAAAAGCTAACTCCTCCACTGTTGCCAAAGCTCTGTGTGAGATGTTTACTCATATTAGCATCCCTAGTGAAATTTTAACTGATCAGGGCATGCCTTTTACTTCTTGTGTGATGAAACAATTGTGTGACAACCTTGCCATTAACAAATTAAGTATGACTGTTTACCATCCACAGACTAATGGACTGACTGAGCGATTTAACAAGACTTTAAAAGAGATGATCAGGAGAGTTGCTCATGATGACCTGTCCTGCCTTTCTTTATGTTTGCTGTGCGGGATGTCCACTGGCTTGAGTCCTTTCGAGTTGTTGTTTGGTAAGCGCCCGCGAGGGTTCTTGGATGTTGTCCGTAAGGAATAGACAGTGATCCAGACAAAAGCTCACGGGCTGAGCTTTGTGGGTCAGGTAATTTCGTTGCAAGACAGGATTTCTAAACTGTCTTCTATAGAACATCAGCAATGTGAACAAGAAACACAGAAACGTCTATACAATAGACGCTGTAAACACTGTGAATTCAAGCCTGGTGATCGTGTTTTGGTTCTGATTCCAACTGACCCACACAAATCCCTAGCCATTATTGAGGAGCGTATGGGGCCAGTGAATTATAAGGTCAGAATACTGGGCTGGTGCAAACCATTGCAGATTTTACATGTTAATCTCTCAAAGGAGTGGCGTGACCCACAGGGGGTTTGCACTTCCTTGGCTGCTATCACTCAGACTGATGTTTCCATTGGTGATGATTTGACTGACTGGCAGAGTTGTTTTCTTTGATTGAATGGACCACAGATGTTTTTTTCACCATGCCGGGCTTGACTCACTTAGCAGAACTTAAAATTACTACTGAACCCGGTGTTAGGGTGCAGCTGCGTCCATTTCAGATCTCGGAAGCGTGACAGAACATTGTGCGCGAAGAAGTCAAACAGATGCTGGCATTGGGTGTTATTTGAGAAAGTATGAGCGAATGGTGCAGTCCCGTTGTATTAGTCCCAAAATTGGATGGTTCTGTTCTATATCGATTTCAGATGCTTGAATAATGTCTCCAAATTCGATGCTTACCCAATGCCCCGTGTTGATGAATTGTTGGAAAACTCGGTCAGGCCGCCTATATCTCCACACTGGATCTCACGAAGGCTGACAGTTGCGAGAAAACAGCATTTGCAACTCCTGACGGTCTTTACAAATTTAATAGACTTCCCTTTGGTCTTCATGAAGCGCCTCTGACTTTCCAGTGTATGATGGATCAGATCTTGGATCCTCATTCTGAATACTCCGGGGCATACCTCGATGATGTTGTAATTTTCAGTAATGATTGGCATACGCACTTAGTACAACTTCAGGCTGTTCTTCATAGCTTGAGACAGGCTGGTTTGACCTCTAACCCTAAGAAATATAGGTTGGGTATGTCTGAGACCCATTATTTGGGTTATTCAATGGGCAGGGGTTTGATCCGCCCCCAACTTAGAAAGCTAGATGAGGTGTTTGCTTACCCGCGACTGGAGACACAAAAACAGGTTTGTGTTTTTCTGGGGCTTGCCGGTTATTATAGAAGATTCATCCCTGATTTTGCAAATGGGGCTGCTCCACTTTCCGATCTTACAAGAGGCAGAGAGAACCGCCCTGTTTTCTGGTCAGATGTTTGTGAACGTTCGTTTTGTGATTTGAAAACTGCTTTGTCTTCTTACCCGGTTTTGCAGAACCCTGACTTCTCTAAGGATTTCGTTCTACAGAGGGGCGCTAGTGCGTTTGGTTTAGGAGCTATCCTGTCTCAGGTTTTTGATGGTGAAGAGTACACTATCATATTTTTAAGTAGAAAATTGCTCCCTCGGGAACACAACAATTCGACAATTGAGAAAGAATGTTTGGCGATTAAATGGGCTGTGGATGCGCTCCGTTATTATTTATGGGGTCGTGATTTTACATTGGTGATCACGCTCCTCTTCAATGGCTATACTGTCAGAAAGATACAAACTCTCGTCTCATGAGATGGTTCTTCGAGCTTGCAACCATATATACTTTTACTGTCAGACATTGACCCGGCTCTGCGCACAGTAATGCAGATGTCCTGTTGCTCCTGTCTGAACCTGATTTGGAGAGTTGCTTAATTCACGAAGGTGTAAATAAAGCTGAGGGTGGGGGTGTGAAGAGGTGGGCTGAACGCACCCCTAGAAGACGCTGTAGCTCCTCTGAAACCCCTTCTTAAATGGTGATACAATGGGAACAAATACAGTTTTTTACCTCCTCTATGCTCCATTAGCTGCTGGCTTGTTGCTGCTCCCATGTCTCGTGATCTGCGTCTCATTTAACACTAGAATTACCAGAGCCTATGAAAAAACTCGTAGATCCATCCCACCTTAAAATGCTTCACACTTCTCTGTCAGCGTCTTTTGTCCTTTAAATGTGTTGATAAGCAGCAAACAGCAAGCAGTCTGCTATCACATCCCCCGACCGGCACACAGTTTCTCAGCTCAAGTCTGCTTACCTACTTGTCAGTTGCTTAGAGCTGTATAGAGTGAGAAGTCATGCAAAATGACACCTTTTATAAATACTATATAGTTATTTGGAACACTTGCATTTCATGTGTGTTCCGTGTCTACAACGATCTATGCACAGTAAACATCGTTAAAACAGAAACGTTTTTCATGTTTTAGTAATAATTGACAAAATGCAGGCATGAAGTGTATAATGTGTGAAGCCTGAATTCCAAATATCTTTATACACTTTCACAAAAGATAAAAGTATAACAGAACAAATGCACTTTTTTCTAAGGCTATAACTGAAGGAAAAGAAACCAGGTTAGTGCTACTTGCTGTTCTGACTTCTTGGGTAGTATACTGGTTAGAGCTGCCGACTTCAACTCATAAGGTTCTGGGTTCGAATCTTAACGTCTTCCAAAATAAACGTTTTGAGTAGTGAGCTGTTCTTATTGTTAATATTATACAATAAAAGCATACATTTGATTTGCGACTGTAACAGCCGCTGTAAATGTATAGTACTTGTCAAAGTTAGCGTCTTTTTTTTTAGTTTTACTAGTTTTACTTTATTTACTTATCTTACAGTATAAAGTCACAAGTATACTGCAGAGCTTCCTCTGTTTGATCGTCAAGGGCATGCTCACAAATTACAAGTGTAATGCCACGAAAAATACCTGCTGACACTTTAGTACGCGAGCAATGGTACAAGAATGCAGTTAGACTTTTTTTGGGCACATACACCATGCTAGTGTTTAGATCTGGACGGTGTAGCATTGGCGAGCTCTGTAAGCCGTGCTGTTTCTTTGAAGGACAGGTGATTGGCAGGATGACGCCCAGACTTTTGCCTTTACACCTGGTGCAGCTGCGTTGTTCTTATATGTGAGGGTACGTTTCTTGCGGGGATGGCTTCTGTTTTCTCCGATCTGAGTTCACCTCTGTTAAAGTGCGTTTTTATTTGAAAACAGCAGTGTCAGATCGGGGCGAGCGTGAACGCTAATTTTGACAAGCACTATAAATTTACAGCGGCTGTTACAGATGTAAATCAAATGTATGTTTTTATTGGATAATATTAACAATAATAGCAGCTCTCTACTCAAAACGGCAAACTTGAGAAGCTGCCAGCATCGAACCCATCGAGTCCTATAAATGTGCACCGTGTGTTACAGACGCAAACCAAGTGTATGTGTGTACTGTATAATATTAACAACCAGAAAGCCCGCGATTCTCGAAAGAATCGCAAATCCACGAATGGCAATCACTGTCTGTTCCCTCCGATATGTGGAAGGATGCAATATCATGGAGGGTGGGTGTGTCTGGGGAAATGTCATGGTATTAAATAAACATATGTGTACTAAAGTGGTTTCGTTTTGTGGAGCCGTGATTCCTTTGCCTCTGTTGACACCAACTGCTGGCACAGTGGATTACAGCAAGTTTAGTTTACAGATTGTGTTGTTTGGGTGCTACCTACTGACTCCGGCAAGCCACCGGGTTTGACTGTAGGGCACTGAGGGGCTGTGCGTATGCGCCTCGGTGCGTCCTGCATTCAGAGTGAAAGGTGATGGAGGGTGGGAGATTAATGGATTAAACTCGTCTGTTACTGAGAGTCCATAGGAGCAATATTCTTTCATTGATACCCGTGATCTTTTCTGTGCTTAATATCTGCACATTCCAGCACTCCATCCTTCCTGGCCAGTTGGAAACAAAATGGGGTATGTGAAAGTATCAAGTTTAGGAAAACAAATGTCCACGCGTTGAAATTTAGGTTGGTTGGTTCCATCAGGACGTAAATGCATGACAATATCGCGGTGAAACGGAGACTCACCATCTTTACTTTGAAACACAATCGCCACTTCATTAATGATGGGAACATTGTATCGTCTGGGATCGTGTTCTTTGTCCTTTATTAGCACTAAGGCAATTTTAGTTGGTGCCACACCGTCCGCCTCCGCTTTTGTATTGGCTTCTTTTTCAACCTCATGTAGCATTTTTATAGAGTTTGCTAATGGGTGATTGGTTATGACTTCAGCTACGTTTCTCATTATCAGCTCTGTGCATTGCTTGTTTTCAGGACGGTTCATTCGTCGATACACTGCATCATCTAGATCCAACACGTACATTTGGGCAAATGTGCGGTGGTGATTTGGCTCAGGGTGCACTGTTCCAATCCGATGCAATGTTTGTCCACACACGCGAAAGCAGTATGGGCCATTCCCAGGTGGTGGCTTGATGACACTCATTAATCCCAATGACTTTGTATCCCTTGTGCAGTTTCATTTTGGATCCGTGCCTGCCTTGCATGTAGTGTTTCAGAAATGCGTTGTAGGCGCCTTTGTTTATTGTTTTCTTTTGTATTTCCGTTACTTGAGGTGTTTCGTTTTGGAGCAGTGACCTCTTTTGCAGTTTCATTTTGGATCTGTGCCTGTCTTGCATGTAGTGTTTCAGAAACGCGTTGTAGGCACCTACGTTCATTGTTTTCATCCCTACGGGCTCGGTGTAATCGTTGAGCTCTGTGTTTTTGGAGCCGTGAGTCCTTTGCGTCTGCTGTTTCAGAGGCGCATTGTAGGCGCCTTGGTTTAGTTTACAGGTTGTGTTGTTTGGGTGGTGTTGTGTGGGCGCCACCTACTGACTCTGGGAAGCCGCTGTGTTTGACTCTGGGGTGCCGCGGCGCAGTGCGCATGCGTTTCGGTGTGCCCGTGCATAAATTAAACTGTGGTTTAGTAAGATAGATAAGAGCAGCTCATTACTGAAAACACCAAATATAGGAGTGAGCCGGGATCGAACCGGGGACTCTTGATTACACCGGGGACGCTTGATTACAAGTCAGCAAATCTTACCACTACCCTACAGAAACTGTTCCTTTTTCTTTATCCTTTTGTGAAAGTGTTTACTTGATCTTTGGACTTCAGGCTTCATATATTATATACAGTAATCCCTCGCTACTTCGCGGTTCACTTTTTGCGGATTCACGACTTCGCGGATTTTATATGTAAGCATATCTAAATATATAACGCGGATTTTTCGCTGCTTCGTGGGTTTCTGCGGACAATGGGTCTTTTTACTTCTGGTACTTGCTTCCTTAGTTGGTTTGCCCAATTGATTTCATACAAGAGATGCTATTGGCGGATAGCTGAGAAGCTACCCAATCAGAGCACACAGTTAAGTTCCTGTGTGCTACTGATTGGCTCAGCGACAGAGTGTTGCATTAACCAGGAAGTCTCATCTCACTCATTCAGCATTAACGTGCTACTGCCAACAGAAGATGCAAATGATTGCAGAAAAGGTAAAAGTTTTGGATATGTTGAAGGAAGGGAACAGCTACACCGCTGCAGGCATCAATGAGTCCACAATTCTTTTTATTTAAAAAGGAGGAAAAGCATATAAGATCTATGGCCGCAGTGTCCTTTAACCAGGGCGCAAAACGAGTTGCAAGTGGATGTGATAAGGCAGTAGTCTGGATGGAATCTGCTTTAGGAATCTTTACAACAAGGTCGACGACGTCATGACCGCCTACAAGCTGCTACGTGTACTTCGTTATACAGTAAGTGTAAACTTATCTACCGATTTCATACTGCTTAGCAGTTGTCCCTGTTATTAATAGAATAAAGGGTGGGTTGTAAACAATACAGGGAGGGTTTAAAAACGTCCAAATACACGTTAAGTAATTAAATAAATATGGTGTCCCTACTTCGCGGAAATTCAGTTATCGCGGTCGGCCTTGGAACCTATCTCCCGCGATAAGTGAGGGATTACTGTAGTTTATGCCTACATTTTGTCATTTACTACTAAAATATGAAAAATGTTTCTGTTTTAAAAATGTGTTTACACAGATTACTGTAGAAACGGAACACACATGAAATGCGTGTGTTCCAAATAACTGATCTATTATTTCCACTCTAAAACTATAGCAGTTCAGTCACTCCCAGATAATCAAACAAGGCATGAGCTGGGAAAACTTAGTGAACGTTCTGCGACGGTGGGGGATGGAATAGCCGGCTGCTTGCTGGCTCATCTTAATCTGCACATTTAGAAGACAAAAGAGAGGTGAGAACGGTTTTAAGGTGGGCCGGATCTACGAGTTTTTTCGTAGACTCTGGTAATTCTAGTGTTAAAAGCCTTTACAGCAGCTGTCCTTTTGTCTCTTTGCCTTGTCTTTCCCCCTAGACATCCACTGCTTTGTTCTTTATGCTTTATTATGCTGTTTACTAATAAAGTTTATGTTTCTTGAAAACCCTGAATGAATCTGTGCAACTGCATGACCCAAGCGTGGCAGCCCCTTTAACTTCCAGCTAGGGAACCAGAGAGTGGGGAGAGAGAGAGAGAGAGAGAGAGAGAGAAAGAGAGAGCATTATTACATTTTTTTGTGATATTCCATCTGTTGGAATGACAGAGGCATAACAGCTACAAAGATACAGATGCACAGACAGTTATTCTTCTATTAAGGAGGCTATTTAATAGCCATTGAAAAATGTAAGCAAATATGACTGTTATAAAATTTTACCAGCTCTTCTGATAGTACTTCAGACTCAGAATTTCACTTAATTGTGTACACTGGTCAATGAATGCAATTACTTTTGTAGACTTGAAACTCTGATTTTAAGAGAATATATGACAGTACATTCAACACTCATTCGATTTGTCATTGCTGCCATATTTCAACAGGATATGTTGTTTAAATCATAATTCCCGAAAGTCATTTTATAAATTGTGACACGTGAGTCACTGTCTTGTACCCTAAAGATGATGCTGAATCCACATACTTTTGCAAAACCAGCTTTATTCTTCCTCGAAAGAGGAATAGCAAGGTTACTTATTGTAGCAGGATCTACCATTCTACTATACACAGACACAGCAAGCAGGCAGGGTCGGGGCCCAGTCACTGGCCAAGTTATAATGTGCCCTGCATCATCCATTGGGCAACTAGCGCTTCGCGCATGGCAGCAGTCAGCTTGTAGTTGTATCTGTGGTGCTGTGAATCTGCAGTTGCCTCGGCAACAGACAAGCAACCTTCAACAGACGCGGTAGTCACTCTTCTGTGTGTCATCCAGTTGGGGAGGGTCTTAAAAGACTTTGGAAATCTCACAAAATTGTCCAATACCAATATTAATTCCAAAGATACACTTCAAATATTTTTCCCCTCATTTCTTCTGACTCTACACATTTTCCTTTTACAGTCAGTGAAGGCATCAGAATATGAGGCCTAATCTGTCAGCTACGGTTCATCTGATGCTTTTTGCTTACCTTGTTTTTAACGCCTATAGTAGCCAAATGTGAAAGGACAGCAATGAATGGCAGAATGCTGACCAGAGTGAGGTGAGTCAAGGGGCTCTATTGGTCTTTTTCAGAATCATGAAGCATAATGAGTGAGAGTAGTTTCATTAACTGTATTGTCTCTGTAGTCTTGTGAATATCTGATACTGATCAAATTTCTTGAGATAGAAGCTTGCAACAGCCAATCTTTAAAACACGTGCCATTGCATGATGTGCATGTCTTTGAAATGGCTTCTTCCATGGACCTACAGTCACATACGGGACATTTCAGATTAACCACAGAATAAGTTGCTTATGTTTCCAGTTCATTTTCAGTAATGTATGAGACGTGTGGCAGACATCTTTTCACATAAGAAAATATATTTACTGCTTATCCCACTAATCTGGTTTATTGTTTTCATTAATGGGCCAATATCTAATCAGGAAATGAATGTACAAAAATGGGTGAGGGGTCAAAACTGGAAAGGCCAGAAAAAGCCGGTCGACAACCCAAAATGAAATACCAACGCAGAGTCAAAAAGCAATAGAAATGGTTGGTACACCTGAGGTTTAACATACATAAAGGATTTTTTTTTTGGAAGTGGAAAGAGTGCCAGACAGAGTGATGATTATGAAGCTGGAAATTGGAGGTGTGGTGATGAATGTTGTTAGTGCATATACCCCGCAAGTTGGGTGTACGATGGATGAGAAAGAAGATTTCTGGAGTGAGTTGGATGAAGTGATGAACAGTGTACCCAAGGGACAGAAAGTGGTGATTGGAGCACATTTCAATGGACATGTCGGTGAACGGAACAGAGAAGATGAGGAGGTGATAGGTAGGCATGGTGTCATGGAGAGGAATGAAGAAGGTCAGATGATAGTGGATTTTACAAATAGGATGGGCATGGCTGTGGTGAATACGTATTTTAAGAAGAGGGAGGAACATAGGGTGACGTACAAGAGTTGAGGAAGATGCATACAAGTAGATTATATCCTGTGCAGAAGAGTCGATCTGAAGGAGATTAAAGACAGCAATATGGTGGCAAGGGAAAGTGTAGTTAGACAGCATAGAATGGTGGTCTGTAGAATGACGCTGGAGATCAAGAAGAGGAGGAGAGTGAGGGGAGAGCCAAAGATCAAATGCTGGAAGTTGAAAAAAGAAGACTGCAAGGTTGAGTTTAGAGGGGAGGTAGACAGGCATTGGGTGGCACTGAAGAGTTACCAGACAGTTGAGAAACTACAACAGAAGTAGTAAGGGTGACAGCAAGAAGGGTGCTTGGTGTTACATCTGGACAGAGGAAGGAGGAAAAGGAAACCTAGTGGTGGAATGTGGAAGAACATGAGAGTATACAGAGGAAGAGGATGGTGATGGAGAAGTGAGATAGTCAGAGAGATGCAGAAAATAGACAAGAGTACAAGGAGATAAGGCGCAAGGTGAAGAGAGGGGTGGCAAAGGCAAAGAAAAGGAATATGATGAGTTGTATAAAAGGCTGGACACTAAGGAGGGAGAAAGGGACTTGTTCCAATTGGCTAGACAGAGGGATCGAGCTGGGAAAGATGTGCAGCAGGGTAGGATGATGAAGGATAAAGATGGTAACGTACTCACAAGCAAGGAGGGTGTGTTGAGAAGATGGAAAGAGTACTTCAAGAGGCTGATGAATGAGAGAGAGAGAGAGAAGGTTGGATGATCTGGAGATAGCGAAGCAGGAAGTGCAATGGATTAGCAATGAAGAAGTAGGTACAGCTATGAAGAGGATGAATTATGGAAAGGCTGTTGGTCCAGATGACATTCCTGTGTGAGCATGAAGGTGTTTAGGAGAGATGGCAGTGGAGTTTTTAACAAGATTGTTTAATGGAATCTTGGAAAGTGAGAGGATGCCTGAAGAGTGGAGAAGAAGTGTACTGGTACCGATTTTTAAAAATAAGAGGGGATGTGCAGAGCTGTAATAACTACAGAGGGATAAAATTGATGAGCCACAGCATGAAGTTATGGGAAACAGTAGTGGAAGCTCAATTAAGAAGAGAGGTGATGATTAGTGACCAGCAGTATGGTTTCATGCCAAGAAAGAGCACCACAGATGCGATGTTTGCACTGAGGGTGTTGATGGAGAAGTATAGAGAAGGCCAGAAGGAGTTGCATTGTGTTTTTATGAACCTGGAGAAAGCATATGACAGGGTGCCTCGAGAGGAATTATGGTATTGTATGAGGAAGTTGGGAGTGGCAGAGAAGTATGTGAGAGTAGCACAGGATATGCACAGAGGAAGTCTGACCATGGTGAGGTCTGTGGTAGGAGTGACGGACTCATTCAAGGTGCAGGTGGGATTACATCAGGGATCGTCTCTGAGCCCTTTCTTATTTGCAAGGGTGATGGACAGGTTAGCAGATGAGATTAGACAGGAGTCCCCATGGACTACGATGTTTGCTGATGACATTGTGATCTATAGCGATAGTAGGGAGCAGGTTGAGGAGATCCTGGAGGGGTGGAAATATGCTCTGGAGAGGAGAGGAATGAAGGTCAGTAGGAACAACAAAGAATACATGTGTGTAAATGAGAGGGAGGTCAGTGGAATGGTGAGGAAGCAGGGAGTAGAGTTAGTGAAGGTGGAGGAGTTTAAATACTTGGGATCAACAGTACAGAGTAATGGGGATTGTGGAAGAGAGGTGAAAAAGAGAGTGCAGATTGCGTTGGTTTGGACATGTGCAGAGGAGAGATGCTGAGTATATTGGGAAAAGGATGTTAAAGATGGAGCTGCCAGGCAAGAGGAAAAGAGGAAGGTCTAAGAGAAGGTTTATGGATGTGGTGAGAGAAGACATGAAGGTGGTGGGTGGGTGTGAACTAGACGCTATATATCACCCGACCTGGCACAGACACTGAGGCATGTGTAAAAGCACAAAAAGAGTTTTATTTTTCTTCACCTGTGGGGCACGTCTTCCACGTGAACCCCACAGGCAATACACAGTCACAAAAGGACATAACTCAACACAAACAACCCTTCTTCTGGCACCACCACTCCTCCCAGGCAACCTCGTCCTCTTCCTGCTGATTCTGGCCCTGAGTGGTAGTTGCCAGTCCTTTTTATACCCCAACTGGAAGTGTTCCAGCTGCTTGACAATCTGGTTCCAATTGCACTTCCGGGTGGGGCTGAAGAGTTGTCCAGCTGGGCTGTGGAATCCATGCAGCACCCCCTGGCGGCCACCCCAGCTCCCAACCGGGCTGTTGAGGACTCCATCTCCAATTAGTAAATAATGGATTAATTAAACAATTAGAATACCTAGAAAAGTAGAATGAAAATCAAGATGAAAATACTGTTAAAAAAATACATTATTCCCATTTATCTGCCTGGTATATATATATATATATATATATATATATATATATATATATATATTGTAGAAAAGGCACTATATAGGTGCCTGACCCGGCACAGAAGGACACAGAGGCACGTATAAAACAAGGACTTTTATTTTTCTCTTCACCCGTGGGCACACGTCTTCCCCGTGACCCACAGGCAATACACAGTCCCAAAATCACTCTTTTCCACACCACACAATAATCCTTCCTTTTCACCACCACTCCTCCACAAGCGTCGTCTCCTTCCTCCCAACTCTGGCTCCCTGAGTGGTGGTGGCTGGCCCTTTTTATAAACCACCCGGAAGCATTCCAGGTGCTTGACCACCTGGTTCTAATTGCACTTCCGGGTGGGGCTGAAGATTCGACCAGCCGGGCTGCAGACTCCATGCAGCTCCCCCTAGCAGCCATCTGAGCCCCCAACCAGGCTGTGGAGGACTCCATCTCCCATGGAGCCATGCGCTAGGTGGGGGAATCATCGTCTGCCATGGAGGCTGCCACCAAGCGTCCCGGGGGAGGAATTGAACTGTCCATGGTTGCTCCCTCGGAACAGATGCGGCAGGGGTGTCCCTGCCGGGCATGGGACCCGGCTGTCCATTACAATATATATATATATATATATATATATATATATATATATATATATATATATATATATATATATATATATATATATATATGTATATATATATATATCTATACTAATAAAAGGCAAAGCCCTCACTGACTCACTGACTCACTGACTGACTGACTGATTCACTCATCACTAATTCTCCAACTTCCCGTGTAGGTAGAAGGCTGAAATTTGGCAGGCTCATTCCTTACAGCTTACTTACAAAAGTTAGGCAGGTTTCATTTCGAAATTCTACGCGTAATGGTCATAACTGGAACCTGTTTTTTGTCCATATAGTCTAATGGAGGAGGCGGAGTCACGTATCACGTCATCACGTATTACGCCTCCTACGGAATCACGTGAAGTGAAAACAAGGAAGAGATTTACAGCATGAGTCAAATGCGGGAACGAAGGTAAATGACGTTAATTGTTGAGTGTCTTTTAATACTGTGTAAGCATACATATTAACAGATGTGCAATTAAACGTGTGCATTTACGGGGTGATTTCTCAGGCTTAAAAGCTCGCCTTTTATTAAAAAGGTAAATGCTGTTTTCATTCTGAAGGGCACAAACCACGTTAAGATTTCATGCTGAAGAGTAAGCTCAGCACACAGCTTGGTCATATTACAGCCGGAAGGGTGAACTGACAATATGATATACAAAGAGATCCTTAAGAAATAATTATTGATTCATTTTCCCTCAGTTTAAAAAGGTTTACTTTTCTTCTTAATAAAAATTTTAAAGCGGTACTTCGCCGCTGCGAAGCGCGGGTATTTTGGTATATATCAAAATATATCGTGTCATCACGCCTCCCATGTAAGCATGTGAACTGACCCGCTGCCGTTTGCAATGCCATATTCGCGAGATACAAGTTTAATGACAAGACACGAGGTATAAACGACAGTTTGGATCACTTTGTGACAGAGTTAAAATTGCTGTGGCCAGAAACTTTTAACTGCCGGATCTTAGCTAACATTAAATAAACCCGTGGACATCGCAACATCACACAAGACAGCGGCTCACATGAACTGACTGAACGCAGCAGGAGTGATCACTTCAATGAATCAAACCTATTCAAAAAACACATTTCCTAATTGATAAGGTACGAAAACAATAGATAGATAGATAGATAGATAGATAGATAGATTCTTTATTAATCCCAATGGGAAATTCACAATATGAAACCGATTGTGGATTTCCGTACAGCCACTGAAACTTTGTGACGGCACGAGACTTCAGGTCACGTGTCTGCAAAAGAACCTCATTCAGGCAACTATTTTTACTGGCGGTGGCTCGGGGGAGAGATTTTTTATTCCTCTCATCACCGTTATACCCTCTGATCTCCAATTTCAATTCAAACGCCTCCAATTTACACTAAGGCTCTGCTTAGCAATGGCAATTAATAAGGCTCCGTTGTTGAGTGTCTTTTAATACTGTGTAAGCATAGATATTAACACGTGCAATTAAACGTGTGCATTTACGGGGTGATTTCTCAGGCTTAAAAGCTCACCTTTTATTAAAAAGGTAAATGCGAACTGTTTTCATTCTGAAGGGCACAAACCACGTTAGATTTCATGCTCAAGAGTAAGCTCAGCACACATCTTGGTCATATTAGAACTGGAAGGGCGAACTGACAACATGGTATACAAAGAGATCCTTAAGAAATAATTATTGATTCATTTTCCCTCAGTTTAAAAAGGTTTACTTTTCTTCTTAATAAAAATTTTAAAGCAGTACTTCGCCGCTGCCAAGCGCGGGTATTTTGATATATATCAAAATATATTGCGTCATCAACTATTTTTACTGGCGGTGGCTCAGGGGAGAGAGTTTTTATTCCTCGCATCCCCGTTATATCCTCTGATCTCCCATTTCAATTCAAACGCCTCCAATTTCCTCTAAGACTCTGCTTAGCAATGACAATTAATAAGTCTCAGGGACAGACCCTACAAAAGGTTGGCATTGATTTGAGGCAGGACTGCTTTTCACATGGCCAACTGTATGTTGCATGCTCAACAGTAAGCTCAGCACACAGCTTCGTCATATTACAACCAGAGGGGAGAACTGACAACGTACTATACAAATAGATCCATAACAAATAATTATTGATTCATTTTCCCTCAGTTTAAAAGGGTTTACTTTTCTTCTTAATAAAAATTTTAAAGCAGTACTTCGCCACTGCGAAGCGCGGGTATTTTGATATATATCAAAATGTATCGCGTCATCACGCCTCCCATGTAAGCACGTGAACTGACCCGCTGCCCTTCGCAATGCCATATTCGCGAGATACAAGTTTAATGAGAAGACACGAGGTTTAAACGACAGTTTGGATCACTTTGTGACTGAGTTAAAATTGCTGTAGCGAGAAACTTTTAACTGCCGTGTCTTAGCTAACATTAAATAAACCCGTGGACATCGCAACATCACACAAGAGAGCGGCTCACGTGAAGTGACTGAACGCAGCAGGAGTGATCACTTCGATGAATCAAACCTGTTCAAAAAACACATTTCCTAATTGCTAACGTAAGAAAACAATATGAAACCGATTGTGGATTTGCGTACAGCCACTGAAACTTTGTGACGGCACGAGACTTCAGGTCACGTGTCTGCAAAAGAAACTCATTCAGGCAACTATTTTTACTGGCGGTGGCTCAAGGGAGAGAGTTTTTATTCCTCGCATCCCCGTTATACTCTCTGATCTCCCATTTCAATTCAAACGCCTCCAATTTCCATTAAGGCTCTGCTTCGCTATGACAATTAATAAGTCTCAGGGACAGACCCTACAAAAGGTTCACATTCATTTGATATATATATATATATATATATATATATATATATATATATATATATATATATATATACATATATATGTCAATGTATGTATGTATATATGTATGTCTAGATATATGTAGATATATGTGTATATATGTGTAGATATGTATATATATATATTTGTATATATGTAGATATGTACATTTATATATATATATGTGTGTGTGTATGTATGTATATGTATATATGTATATGTGTGTATATGTATGTGTATATATATATATGTGTGATATGTGCGTATATATATATATATATATATATATATATTTGTATATATATGTAGATGTGTATATGTATATATATATATATTTGTATATATGTGTATATGTACATATATGTATATATATGTTTATGTGTGTGTGTGTATATTATATATATATATATATATATATATATATATATATATATATATATATATATATATATATATATATGACAGCAACACTCATAACAGTGACAACACAATTACATATATATATATGTATGTAGATATGTATATATATATATATATCTGTCAATGTATTTTTGTATGTATGTCTAGATATATATGTAGATATGTATATATATGTGTATATATATGTAGATGTGAATATATATATGTAGATATGTGTATATATGTAGATATGTAAATATATATGTATATATATGTGTCTGTGTGTGTGTATATATATATATATGTGTGTGTGTGTGTGTATCTATGTATGTATGTGTGTATATATATGTATGTGTGTGTATCTGTATCTATGTATGTGTATATGTATATATCTGTGTATGTATGTGTGTATATATATATATGTTGATATATATATATATATATATATGTGGATGTGTATATGTATATATATATGTAGATATGTGTATATGTGGATATGTATATATGTATATATATGTTTATGTGTGTGTGTGTGTGTATAGCAACACTTATAACAATGACAACACAATTACATTGACAATCATGTTACATTATTTTTAAAATGTTTCCTTTTCTTTTTCATAACCTCTTTAACACACTACTTCTCCGCTGCGAAGCGTGGGTATTTTGCTAGTATATATATATATATATATATACATACACATATACAGTGGAACCTCGGTTTGCAAGTAACTTGGTTCAGGAGTGTTTTGCAAGACGAGCTAAAATCTATATATTTAAAATTCTTTTCGTGTTTGAAATGGAAATTATGTATGACCATGCGATATGGAAATTACGTATGACCACAGAACATATTATAATACAGGAACTAATCACTTCGTTTGTGGACGCCATTTTTATATCGTCTTTACGAATTGTTATTATTTGTGTGAGAGTTATTTTACTGATATTAAAAAGAAGTAAACACAAACACGCCGATCTATCCCATAGAACTGTGCCCCATGCGACCCTCTCCCAGCCTTCACCTCTGGACTACAGCGCTGAGCCGTCCGCCGCCAGGCGCGTTCTGACAGAGAAGTTTTATTTATTCGTCCACGTGACTGTTGCGGAAACTGCCACATTGTAATTTTTTTTAGTTGGCGGTACTTGATAGTAGAAGAGATGAGGAAAACAGCTTTGCGCCTTTCTACTTTTTAATTGCGCTGAGCTGTAAACAATGTGAACACGAGACCACCTTCAGCAGCGAGGGGTCGTGAGAACAAAGTTCTCTGGGACGCTGGGAGGTGTGGAATGTCGGGCTCCTCTGCCGTGTTGAGAGCTTTGCAGTTTCGGGCAGCGTCCTCTCTTCTCGCACTGTTTGTGACACTTCAAGTGCCCCGTCGGCTCCTGGGAGAGTGGAAATCTTTGCGAATGAGTGTAATCAGCCCCATCGAAGCAGGACTCTGTTTCTAAATTGCCCTTCACAACTACTTACTGTCCCTTAAGGTGAGTTCGGGTCACTAAAACCTCACAACATTCAAGGTTGCTTTTGTGATCAATTATTTTAGGAAGATGGAGACTTTACATCTAAGAAGATGTACAGACCTCTTCATGTAAAGTGTTGGACTTGGGAATTGTTTGGACCTTCTGCCCGTTAAGCAAGGAAGGGCAGTGTCCACATTTATCAGAATTATTTTTCTCTTAAATCACAGGCACGTAGTGCAAGGTTGTCAGGCAGAAATGTGGACGATCACATAGAAAATGTAATTTCTATACCACAGCAGTCGTGTAGCACCTTTCACAAGCGATCTACTACCGAGAGATGATCCAAATACATTTTAGCTGCTGATAGTACTACCTACCTGTTGTGTTATACCGCCTTTAAAATGTAGTTTACCCGAAACCACTCCAGTAGTGCTCAATGTATCTTTACTTCTTAAATGTTAATATTTTACTGTTTAATAACTTATAGGCTACATTTTATTTTCCCCTTGCACTCAGTGAGCGAAGCCACTGGGTAATCAGCCAGTTTTTAATAAATTTTAACTTGATAAACAAGCGAGGTCTTGCAATACGAGTAGTATGTATACACTTTGTCTGCTGAGCTTCATGTGATCACAACTGAGCTGATGGTTCTTCTCTCTCTCTTGCTGCGGGATTGTGGGCAATCGTCTCCTATTCTCCGTCTGAGTCAGTGTGCATATAGTCATATAGTCAACATCCGTACGAGTGTATACTATTGATTTACTGTATGCAAACGTTAAAGACGCATACAGTGCCACCCCGCTGCCTGCGCTTGGGAAAGGAGATCATAACCTGGTTCAGCTTCAGCCTCACTATAAACCAAAAGTTAGAGTCCTACCTACAACCACACGATCATTCAGGAAGTGGACCCCGGAGGCTGAGAATACTCTGAGAGAACTTTTTGGAACTACAGACTGGGATATCCTGCAGGGATCTCATAATGAGAACATTGAGGAAGTTGTTGACTGCACTACTGACTACATCAACTTCTGTATGGACATTGTAGTTCCAGTAAGAACAGTACGCTGCTATGCTAACAACAAGCCATGGATTACAAGTGACATCAAGGGCCTTTTGAATCAGAAGAAAAGGGCTTTTAAAGACGGTGATCAGCATGAGCTCAAGCGCGTGCAGAAGGAACTCCGAGTCCAACTCAGGGCGGCGAAGGAGCAGTACAGGAGAAAGCTGGAGCAGAAGTTGCAGAATAACAGCATGAAGGAAGTGTGGGATGGGATGAAGATCATCACTGGCTGCAGCTCGAAGCGGGGTACCACCATTGAGAGAGACGTGAAGAGAGCAAACCAAATGAACAACTTTTTTAACAGGTTTGACCACCCTAACCCACTCTCACTCTCACCTCGGAGTACTGCACCCTCCACACATCCTTCTGCTGATACCAGCATAGGAAAAACATCCCCACCCATAATAACAACAGCGCAAGTGAGCAGAGAGCTGAGGAGACTTCGTGCCAGCAAAGCAGCGGGTCCAGATGGAGTATCGCCACGACTGCTGAAGGTCTGTGCATCGGAGCTGGGGGGTCCTCTACAGCGCATCTTCAACCTGAGCCTGGAACAGGGGAGAGTCCCGAGGCTTTGGAAAACATCTTGTATCACCCCAGTCCCAAAGGTATCACGTCCTAGTGAGCTGAATGACTTTCGGCCTGTTGCTCTGACATCACATGTGATGAAGACCATGGAGAGGCTGCTGCTTCACCACCTGAGGCCACAGGTTCAACACGCCCTTGACCCTCTGCAGTTTGCATATCAGGAGAAGGTGGGAGCGGAAGATGCCATCATCTATATGCTACACCGATCCCTCTCCCATTTGGACAGAGGCAGTGGTGCTGTAAGAATTATGTTTCTAGACTTCTCTAGCGCCTTCAACACAATCCAACCTCTGCTCCTTAGGGACAAGCTGACAGAGATGGGATTAGATTCATACCTAGTGGCATGGATCGTGGACTATCTTAAAGACAGACCTCAGTATGTGCGTCTTGGGAACTGCACGTCTGACATTGTGGTCAGCAACACAGGAGCGCCACAAGGGACTGTACTTTCTCCGGTCCTGTTCAGCCTATATACATCGGACTTCCAATACAACTCGGAGTCCTGCCATGTGCAAAAGTTCGCTGATGACACTGCTATCGTGGGCTGTATCAGGAATGGGCTGGAGGAGGAGTATAGGGACCTAATCAATGACTTTGTTAAATGGTCCGACTCAAACCACCTACACCTGAACACCAGCAAAACCAAGGAGCTGGTGGTGGATTTTAGGAGGCCCAGACCCCTCATAGACCCAGTGATCATCAAAGGTGACTGTGTGCAGATGGTGCAGACCTATAAATATCTGGGAGTGCAGCTGGATGATAAATTAGACTGGACTGCCAATACTGATGCGCTGTGCAAGAAAGCACACAGCCGGTTATACTTCCTTAGAAGGCTGGCTTCCTTCAACATCTGCAATAAGATGCTGCAGATGTTCTATCAAACAGTTGTGGCGAGCGCCCTCTTCTACGCAGTGGTGTGCTGGGGAGGCAGCATTAAGAGGAAAGACGCCTCACGCCTGGACAAACTGGTGAGGAAGGCAGGCTCTATTGTTGGCATGGAGCTGGACAGTTTAACATCTGTGGCAGAGCGAAGGGCGCTCAGCAGGCTCCTATCAATTATGGAGAATCCACTGCATCCACTAAATAATGTCATCTCCAGACAGAAGAGCAGCTTCAGCGACAGACTGCTGTCACTGTCCTGCTCCACTGACAGACTGAGGAGATCGTTCCTCCCCCAAACTATGCGACTCTTTAATTCCACCAGGGGGGGTAAACGTTAACATTTAACATTATACAAAGTTATTGTCTGTTTTTTTTTTTTCACCTGTATTATTATCATTCTTTAATTTAATATTATTTATTGTATCAGTATGCTGCTGCTGAAGAATGTGAATTTCCCATTGGGATTAATAAAGTATCTATCTATCTATCTATCTCTCTATCTACTGTTTACTACAGCATTGTGACTGTGTGTGTGTGTGTGTGCGTGTGTGCGCGTGTGTGCTGTGACGTGCAAGTCCCCGTCTTGCACCCCAAAACACAAAGCTGAGTCTCAGTACTTTAGCAACACCAGCTTTATTCAGCTTGAAACAGCAACAGCGCAATTATTTATTGTAGCGGGATCTGCCACTCTGCTATACACAGACACAGCAGTTAGGCAGGGTCGTGCCCAAGTAATACTGTACCCTGCACATTTATAATGTTCCTTGTTCCTTGTATCACCCATCGACAGAATCTTTTCGGATTCACTTTTATGGCAAACTGCTACAGCGCTGGGAGACTGCAATTGCTTTGGGACACTCTATCGCGTGTCGTCCCGTTGGGTGGAGTCCCACAAGAGTTTAGAAACTCACTCACACCAGCCACAATTGTTTTCAAAGGTAAAGTGCAGGTTAATTTGTTTTATGTATTTTTACTTTATATTTTGTATTAATCATTTTTATATGAATAGTTTTGGGTTGTGGAACGAATCATGTGAGTTTCCATTATTTCTTATGGGGGAATTCACTTTGATATATGAGTGCTTTGGACTTGGACTGCGAGCACGTTTCTGGAACGAATTATGCTCGCAAACCGAGGCACCACTGTATATATATATATATATATATATATATATATATATATATATATATATATATATATATATATATATATATATATATATATGTATATGTATATATATATACATATATATATATATATATATATACACAAAACTTAGTTTTCTAATTTCTATATTGTTCCCAAAGCAGAGAACTTGGGAAATAACACATCACTTAATTAGCCCAGGAGTCCAGTTAAAAACAGAAGCTGGTTGGAAAAAAACCTGCAGCCACAGGTGGTCCTCAGGACCGAGGTTGGGAAACACCATTTTAAGTCATTCTGGTGTGTGTTCAGGCCATAGTTTGTGTGAATTTATTTATTTATTTATGTATGTATGTATTTATTTAATTATTTATTTATCTATCGTGGAATGTGGCCGGCAGCTTATCCTGGCCAATGCCCCCAAACCACCAGATGGAGCCATCCCTGCAACATGGTAATGGCCCCAAATTCCAGCAAAGCATCAGGGAACTTGGAGTCTTTCATCACAGCCCTGCTGGATACCGTGGGGGCCGCCAGGTGACGCTGCAGGGAGGCTCAGGGACTTGTATTTTCCTTATAACCCGGAAGTACTTCCCAGTCATGGGGACAGACGAAATGATGTACTTCCGGGTTGAAGAAAAGAAGAAGTTTTCATCTGACCCGGAAGTGTTATAAACGTTGCCCATAGCAGGCAGTTACTCCCTGTGCTTTTAGGACACCAGCCCCACTGTAATGTCCTTCCACATCCAGGTTCTGGCATGGAAAGGAGGTATTGTTAGTCCCTCCCTGACCTTCTATTATCAAGGCTTTCTCGCCAGGTAAGGGGGTGGGCTTCACATGAGCTGAGATGCCGGCTCTTCTCTCACACTTGAAATGGATGGAAAGGTGGGCTTTATTCAAGGCTAACAGGAGCTGGCTGTGGGACTGCTCATATGTTTTGGCTCCTTTGCTTGAAATCCCTCTTGGTTGGGTTAGAGATAAAGACTACTGGTGGTCTCCTTCAACCTCCCACCCATCGCAACCCTACCAGGTGTCTGAGGTGTTCAGGTGCTTAAGTTGGAGAGTGAAAAAATGATCATACGGAGGGCTTTGTGGCATATTTCAAAGGGAATCCCAAATAAACACCCCTCTTCATTTATTGCAGTTGGTCGGGTCAATTTCCCAGTTAGCTTTAACGTTTTATTGTACAAATAACACCCAGTAGACATTTTGATATTGCAAAATCTTTAATTAGATGTTCAGACAGTACATTGATAATTTAAAAAATCTCTTGAGATTATGCTAAGGACATGACAGTAAATACCAACATCTGAGTTAGAAGACAGGAGAAGGACACTTAGAAGACAACATCATTGAAACACATGGAATCAAAATAAAGAAGAGGAGTTTAACAGCCTGCTTTACTTCTGTTGCCGATACTCTCTTGACACATTGGGACCAGAGTGTTGTACGTATTTTCAGTGTTTCTAATCTAAAATAGCAAACATAACATTATGAGACCCACGTAATCCAATTTGAAGGGCACAGTGGAGCAAAGCCTCTGCCAATAGTATCAGGCACCAGTGTGCCAGTCCATTGCTGGTTCCACTCAAATTCACATGAGATGCCCATGTTGATGACTAACTGACCCCCAATGCACATCTTTAGAATGTGGGAGGAAAACTCAAAGAGAACTTCACCTGAGGGGTTTGAACCCAAGATGATGGTTCCAGGAAGCACCAGTGCAGCACCTCACCCAATCTGTAGACATGATAGCTAAATTAGAGCTTTGGCATTAAGAAAACCCCCTAAATAGAATGAGCTGAAATTAAACATGAAGAAATAAATGTGATGGTTATTTACTGTCTGTGTTTGATTTCTTTCAGACTGATTAAAAAGAAAAATCAAATTTAACGTTAATTTAAAAACCCGACCCTGATTTCAATTCAATTATCACCACATTTTTTATAGTGAAGCTGAGAGCACCTTTTCACTCTCATTTCTCCTCAGAAATCTGCTCCATTGAGACGCCATTGTCAAGATAATCAAAAACCTGATGAAGGAAGGCTTTCGTATCTGACCACCTTTGACATTTTCGCCTTGAAAACCAGGGCACCAGCAAAAATGGCCACTGCTACAATCAATGCCACTGCCACAACCACAGTATTCAGATTCAGATTCTGCCCTAAATCTGTGAAGAAAAAATAGGAAAAGAAAAAAATGTTATTTAATATAATGTACTGAATACAAAGATAGACTTATTATTTTATATACTTAATGTCCATAGTCATCAACGTCCCAAGACACTTCCCAAAAAATATTATAGGGGGGATCCAATCAGTACTGGGACTGCTGAACAGAGGGGTTGCCACAAAAGAGGACTATATAACTGGTGTTTCAGTGTTCATGCGCATGTCTGGCAAACACCACTAGATGACAGTGTTTGTCTTTTTCACAAGAGGTAGCTAAAGAGTAATAACTTAAGGGAAATAAATTTAGGAAAATGAAAATGGAGAACAAAAGGTAACTTATTAGACTGTCCCCAACTTGTGAAATGTTAACTAGAGAAGCGTCTAGGCCAGGGATTCTTAAGCTGATGTCCCTGGAAACCTTGGGGGTCTATGGATGGTTTCAGAGGGTCCGTGAAAGTGAGATAAAAATTAACATTTATATTCACTATACAGCCTGGTACTGTTGATTCAGAGTAGATGTAGTAGTAGTAGTAATGGCAGTAGAAAACATAGTAGTAGTAGATCTGTTTTAATTTGCACAAAAGGATTGTGTTTCATAATTATAATGAGTGGCCATGACTTTTTGCATAAAAAGGAGTGTTTTTTTTTAGATTGTTTACTTTAAAGTTTGAGAGAATCAAATCTCGATAAATAAAGTACCTTATATTCATTGCATGCAATGTTGTGTTTATGTTTATATTTCTGGGGAAGGGGGTTCATAGCTTTCATCAGATTCTTAAAGTGCTCTGTGACTCAAAAAGGTCTATGCTATATGTACACCTGCCATACACAGGAGAGGACAAACTTTCTGCCCATTTAAAGGGAATCAGATGCTGAACATTACATAATAAACAGAGTTCACGAGATGGAGCTCCTCAAGGATGAGCTCAGGGCTTACAGGGCACATTGCTAACCCAAAAAGCAGTCCCAGGGATTTGACCAGAAGAAACCAAACTTTGGGTATAAGTCAGCCACCTCAGTGGACAGTTGAGTTCAGAGCCACAACATTAATCGTGACTTGGATTAAATTGGCATAAGCAGTACAAAGACTGAGTGATTTAGGTAATAATGGAAAGACTTTGGAAATATACAGCTGTGGAAGTGGGCAGCCAACCCAGGGTGTAAATAGGACATTGGCTGTTTATTTAAGCCTAGAAAGGCAGCATAGAGTGTTTATTTGTCCTTGTTTACCTTAAATTGTGCTCACTCCATGCATTCAGACCTATAATTGTTTTATTTTTATTTTTTAATAAATCTACTATTTTTGGGTCCTTAAGTTCCACAAATATACAATGGTTTTGGTATTTATACAAGGTAATGATAACCAGGTGCCATTGTTTGACACTGATTTATCGTACAGTTTGGCTTATAATCCATAGGTTTAGCAATAATGATAGATACAAATATTATGAAATTCACTATGCTAATGGAAGTTCTAAATGATTGATATCATTTTACAACATATTAATTTTACTTTAAAATGTGTGCTCTTGCGTATTGTGACTTACATTAAGTAAACCTTAATATTCAGAGACAGTACTCCTTGTACTCCTCAACATGTCACGGCACATAAGAAATGATTTCTGTAAACAGGTTTGTAGTAGTGCTCACTTAGAAAGGCGCTACATAAAAAGATAGGGGTTTAACCACTCTTCCCAAGTGTGAGGCGACCTCAAGGCAGATGTAGAATATGACAGGCCTTGGATGTGTTGAAAAGCCTGGAAACACCTGGGAATCTACAGGAGGTGCAGTAGTTATAATGAAATTTTATGGGAAGTATTTTGTGTCCAGTATTGTTTGTCACCAGGACATTCATCAAAAGGAATGGACTTCAAAAAAGAAAAAGAAAAAATGAATCTTTTAAGTGACTTTCACTGCACCCTACAATATGTCAGGCTTCTTGTCTGCCTTCCCTTTGTTACCCTTGCTTGTCTCATATGATGTAAAGAAGACAACAATAAATACTATTTATGACAGTCAAGCTAGTTTTGAAGTGAAACTGCATAAAAAAGTTCACAGACACATATACAATAATCTTCTTTTGGCTGCTCCCATTAGCGGTCGCCACAGTGGATCATCTGTTTCCATCTCTTACTGTCCTTTGCATCTTGCTCTGTCACACCCACCACCTTCATGTCCTCTTTCACTACAATCATAAACCTTCTCTTAGGCCTTCCTCTTTTTCCTCTTGACTGGTAGCTCTGTCCTTAACATCCCAAAATAACCAGCATCTCTCCTCTGCACATGTCCAAACCAAGACAATCTCGCCTCTCAGACTTATTTATTTATTTACGCCTGTCTCCAAACCGTCCCACCTGAACTGACCCTCTAATGTTCTCATTTCTAATCCTGTCCATCCTCGTCACACCCAATGCAAATTTTAACATCTTTAACTCTGCCACCTGCAGCTCTGTCTACTGTTTTTCGGTCAGTGCCACCGTCTTCAACCCATATAACATAGCTGGTCTCACTACCATCTTCTAGACCTTCCCTTTCACGCCTATTGGTACCCGTGTGTCACAAATCATTCCTGACACTTTTCACCACCCATTCCACCCTGCCTGCACTCTCTTCTTCACCTCTCTTCCACACTCCCTGTTACTCTGTACTGTTGATCCCAAGTATTGAAACTCATCCACCTTCGCCAACTCTACTACCTCCATCCTCACCATTTCACTGACCTGACTCTCATTTACACACATGTATTCTTTGTTGTTCCTACTGACCTTCATTTCTCTCCTCTCTAGAGCATATCTCCACCTCTCCAGGGTCTCAGATCACAGTGTCATCAGCAAACATCATAGTCCACGGGGACTCCTGCCTAATCTCATCTGTTAACCTGTCCATCACCATTGCAAATAAGAAAGGGCTCATAGCTGATCCCTGATATAATCCCACCTCCACATTGAATGCATCTGTCACTCCTACTGCAGACCTCACCACTGTCACACTTCCTCGTACATATCATGTACAACTCTTACGTACTTCTCTGCCACTCCCAAGTTCCTCATACAATACCACAGCTCCTCTTGAGGCACCCTGTCATGTGCTTTTTCCAGGCCCACAAAGACCCAACACATCTCCTTCTGGCCTTCTCTATAGTTCTCCATCAAAAAAAAAAAAGGGCCTCAAACGATCCAGGATTGGAAATTCGTATTGCTGTCCACATATTTATCTGGCAGATGTTTACAACGGATTGCCCTTCCTGACATAACCCTCCCCATTTATCCAGCTTGGGACTGGCAATAAGAAAAACAATGGTTTACTGAACCCCTGTGGCTGGGTGACACATATACAATAATAGCTTCCATTATTATTATTGAATTAAATTATTATTGTGAATTTCCCCTTGGGATTAATAAAGTATCTATCTATCTATCTATCTATCTATCTATCTATCTATCTATCTATCTATCTATCTATCTATCTATCTATCTATCTATCTATCTATCTATCTATCTATCTATCTATCTATCTATCTATCTATCTATCTATCTAAGAACTGTTCTTCTTAATGGTTGCCAAAATGACAAAAGTAAGTCAGTCTGTGACAAAGTAAAAAGAGATTCACTGAAAGCAATTCTTCACTAACTTAGACCCAAAAAATAGATTCAGCCTTACTGTTATCGTATTGAGTCTTCCCAGCAAGGTAGAGGGGTCCTTGGGAAATGAAGTGTTTCTGGCTCTCCAAAGACGTCGACCTCCTCTTCCTTTTTGTGGCCTGTGGGCTGTCAATGCAGCCCTGAGAGCATCGGGTGTCTGGAGTGTCAGCGTCACACAGAATGACACTACAGGTGATGAACACCTAAAAGCAGAACAACAATATAAACATTTGATAGAATCAACAAGCAGATAAAATGATTATATTTGGAAGTATTAGTGAATGTGTGCTCATCGCTTACCTGGGGGTAACTTCCAATAAAACTGTAGGCTTCCACTCCAAAGTTAAATTGAGTCTGATTGGTGGGAAAGGTCATTACACTGTCATCTTTAACACACCTAGAAGAGACACAATTCAATGTATAAATCAATTGTTCAATTAGACAGAACATTCTAGCACCAAGTGAGAAATGTGTCAGTGGTTTCACATTTAAACTAGATTAGCTTTGTAAGCCCATGCTGTAAAAAGCCCGGGCTCCTAGAAACCACAGATTCTGGCACTTCAATCAATCAATTGCATTGGTTTGCGCATTAGCAGCTAAGTGAGGCTCTCTTTCCTTGGTGGTTTCATTTTGCCGACGTGCTTTCCTCCGTTGTCTATCAGTGGCTAAGCAAGTTTCTCTGTCCTCAGAGATTTCATTTTTTTCCAATGTGCTCGCCTCGCTTGTGTATTAGCGAGTTTCTATTTTCTCGGCAGTTTCACTTTGGCGACACAGTCAATTTCTTTGAGCTTCATGCTGTTCCCTCACATTTTCTGGCCGGACAGACAGACACACACACTTCGACGCGTCAACTTTATATATAAGATAACAATCTTAAATCACATGAACAATGACGATATGGGGAAACCTCTCTTAGTTCCATTTTATTTTCATTTATTCTTAGGCTTCATTTGAATGAAGTTATACAGAAAACATATCTTATCAGTTCACTTTGAACAGCTATTAATCCACTTTTAGGGTGAGTGTTGGGCATAAGAGGGGAGTAAAAAATGGATGGGGCAGCAGTCTATCACAGGACACACTTACTCACGCACTTGGCCCTGATAGTGGGTAATATTAACACGATACACGCATCTTTAGGTTCTGAGAGGGAAAACTGGAGACCATGTAAATACACAGGTAGACCTTAAACAGAACCCAGTGTCCTTCTACACCACAGAACTAGATAGATAGATAGATAGATAGATAGATAGATAGATAGATAGATAGATAGATAGATAGATAGATAGATAGATAGATAGATAGATAGATAGATAGATAGATAGATAGATAGATAGATAGATAGATAGATAGATAGATAGATAGATATTTTATTAATCCGAAGGGGAAATTCACATACTCCTGCAACAGCATACTGATGAGGAAACAATATTAAATTAAAGAATGATAAAACATGCAGGTAAAACAGACAATAACTTTGTATAACGTTAATGTTTACCCCCCCAAACCCCCCCGGGTGGAATTGAAGATTCGCATAGTGTGGGGGAGGAACAATCTCCTCAGTCTGTCAGTGGAGCAGGACATTGACAGCAGTCTGTCGCTAAAGCTGCTCCTCTGTCTGGAGATGATCCTGTTCAGTGGATGCAGTGGATTCTCCATGATTGACAGGAGCCTGCTCAGCGCCCGTTGCTCTGCCACAGATGTCAAACTGTCCAGCGCCGTGTCTACAATAGAGCCTGCCTTCCTCACCAGTTTGTCCAGGCGTTTCATTCCATTCCAGAATGAATGAATAGCATTGTTTTACTTGAAACATATGGCTGATCTGACAGAGCATGAGCATGACGTGTATGAGTTCTGTATTTATAGTCATTTTCATTTCGATTGTTTGGCTGCCTTTCAAAGCAAACTATTGACAATATACCCATATCTAACATGAATAAAGTCACTTTTTATTTTTTGAGGTAAAGACTGCATGTATAACACTTTATGACAGAAGTCTTGCTTTGGTTTAACAACCAGATTATGATGTTTCAGGTCCCCTATGTGATGTGCTACAGGCCTCTTTAATGATCTTCATATGGTTCTTGTATTTTGTACTGGGGTATGCTAGGTGCAGAGACTGCAAAGTGCTAGGTGAACTCCTTTTTATTCCAGAATATTCTACACAAAAAATGTTAGAATATCAGTCCAACAGTTAATGTTAGAAGAAAACTGGATGGTGACACAGGACAGTTGTCCTTAGTACACCAGTATCTCTATAAATGAATGGCAGAAAAATAAAACTTTCAAGGTTTTAAAACAGTCAAGTCAAACATTCAGACCTAAACCTCACTGCAGCCCTAATGGCAGGAATTTCAAATAGCTGTGCATCAACGGCTGGCCTCAAACATCAACAAATTGAGGCAGGGATGAAAGGAGGAGAAGAAACCAATTAGCTCCAATGATTGCTACTGTGAAAGAAGAATTAAGTGCTTGCAAGCTACTAAGGGTTAAAAGCTGACAAAGCTGTTTTGCTCTAACGGCAGGTTAGTTATTCATACAGGCGTCTGTCATAAGACAGGGTGCAGTAAGCTGACCTCGGACAAGGTCTGTTAGACCTTTCCATCTTTACGGCCCCTTCTAACACGTACACAAAACAGAAATGGTGGGCTGATTTATGTAATAAAATGAAATGCTTAGGTAAACGATATTATGCTTTTTTTATAAGTAAGGGGAAGGTGGAGGGAGAAAATACAAAAAAGCTGATTGAAAAAGTAGGAACTTCGCTCTTCTGCCTTGCAATGCATGAATCCTATGTACTCACTGGTGACTGAATAAAGACTGACTGATTGAACTATTCCTGTCTTCCTTGGGGGTTACTTCCACACTACTAAAGATGGATTTACATGCAACAGAATTAGGAGCGATGCTTTTTAACTAGTAGATTCTGCCTGTTGGTTTATTTTTTATAAAATACAAGAAAGTTAAATCTCTGATGGGATGTTTTCACCAGAGGTCAGAATGATCTCATTTTAAGACTCAGTGAGGTCTACATGGTTGTTAGTTACTCTATGCAGTGAAATGTAAAAAATAAAACTGGTGTAGCCTTTAGTTGTAAGGTACACAGACACGATCTATCGACCAACATAACAGAATGTCTACCAGTTTCAGTATTTAAATCAAGACAGAGGATTCATTATTTTAGCATATCATGTGACTGTTTATGTTGCTCTGGAAGTTGTTTCATATTGCTTTCTTATCGTTTTGTGTAATTATATTCATTTTACTTGTAGGGGCCTGTAGGAGGCGTAACAGAGCCCTAAATCCCAGACACAAATGCATAGACTCAGTCCCAGGTTCAAATTACTATTTTTTAAAATGAATATACCATACACATGCTTCTCTTTCCAACATCAGCACAATTACAATTTTCTTTCTTTCTTTCTTTCTTTCTTTCTTTCTTTCTTTCTTTCTTTCTTTCTTTCTTTCTTTCTTTCTTTCTTTCTTTCTTTCTTTCTTTCTTTCTTTCCACCACTCCTCCCAGACAATCCTTGCCCACCTCCTCCTAACTCCAACTCACCTGAGTGAGGCACGGAGGACACCTTAAGGTCACCTGTGAGTGCTTCTGGGGCATCCAGGAAGCACGTCCGGGTCAGGCGGTACCACCATAGGTTAATGGAGTCTTCTTCATGTCCTTTGGCGTCCCCAGAGGAACCCAACAGGGCTGCTTTCCAAACAGAAAGTCTCAAGCAGGCCTGCAGTTGTCCAAACTGGCGCCAGACCAGAGGAGCCCTGCCACCTATCATAATGTTCTTGATTTGACACTGTTTAGTTCTACTCACTTTTAAAGAAGAAAGATCTAGAAGGCAGTGACTTTTTAGTCACCAAGCCAGTCAAATGACGAAGGTTCTGAGACAACAATCATTTCACTCAAGACTGATAATTCAGTGAAAATATAATTGGCAGCTAACTGGAAATTTACCAGGAAAGAGGGACCTAAAAGTTGTGACAGATGAAAGTGTTCATATGCTGACTAACAGTAGAAGAGTGAACACTTATGATGTTCCTGGTGTGAGTGCCATAGTGGATGGACTGGGATCCTGATCAGGATGGAAGGTGGTTCCTTACACGAAGGGAGGTCTTATCGGAAGGACAGAGATGGACTGGTTTCCCATCCAGGTTGGTTGTTTGTACCTTTTCCCAGAAGGGAAGCCTCGTTGGAAGGACAGAAGGTGTCTGCTTCTCTGAGTCACGGATTCCCTTTTGCCTTTTGCGTCTGCAGGTTGAGGCTCTGTAGTGCCCCACAGTATCAGCTTTGGTGAAGTCTAAAGTGTAAACGAGTGAACTTCAAAAAGACTAATGCACTTCTACCTTCAACTTACTAATATGCACAAACATGAACAACCAGATTTCTACAAACAATATTTCTGGATAATCGAGCCCAAGTGAGAAATGTTGTTTTGAGTCAAAGCTAAACGCTACTTTCTAATAGAAGAAAGACAACGGTGGGTATGAGTTGGTATGGGCTTCATTAGGTTCGATTACTAACAGATCTATGATTGCATCAGGTGATTATATAGGAGTTGGAAGGTTATCTGTTTGGATCATGAATTGGGACAAAATCTGACCAATTTGCTAGTTAACAATCCTAAACAACAAAACAGATCTACAAGAAATGGCTACGGAAAAGAAATCTGCATTTTATACTCATCCAGGCAAAGTCCAACTTCCACTATAATGTTGCAGTTAGAACTCGGACAAACAGTCTGTGATATATACTACATCAATGTAAACAAGTTAACCAAGTTCTGAGGGTGAGGAGGATGATGAGCTAAAATTGCTCTTAACCAAAGTGAAGATAGATAGATAGATAGATAGATAGATAGATAGATAGATAGATAGATAGATAGATAGATAGATAGATAGATAGATAGATAGATAGATAGATAGATAGATAGATAGATAGATAGATAGATAGATAGATAGATAGATAGATAGATTTATACTTTATTAATCCCAAGGGGAAATTCACATACTCCAGCAGCAGTATACTGATAAGGAAACAATATTAAATTAAAGAGTGATAAAAAAAATGCAGGTAAAACAGACAATAACTTTATAATGTTAACGTTTACCGCCCCGGTTGGAATTGAAGAGTCGCATAGTGTGGGGGAGGAACGATCTACTCAGTCTGTCAGTGGAGCAGGGCTTTGACAGCAGTCTGTCGCTGAAGCTTCTCCTCTTTCTGGAGATGACACTGTTCAGTGGATGTAGTGGATTCTCATTGATTGACAGGATCCTGCTCAGTGCCCGTCGCTCTGCCACAGATGTCAAACTGTCCAGCTCAATGCCTGCCTTCCTCACCAGTTTGTCCAGGCGTGAGACATCCTTCTTCTTTATGCTGCCTCCTCAGCACACCACTGCGTAGAAGAGGGCACTCGCCACAACCGTCTGATAGAACATCTGCAGCATCTTATTGCAGATGTTGAAAGACACCAGCCTTCTAAGGAAGTATAGTCGGTTCTGTTCTCTCTTGCACAGAGCATCAATATTGGCAGTCCAGTCAAATTTATCATCCAGCTGCACTCCCCAGTATTTATAGGACTGCACCCTCTGCACACAGTCACCTCTGATGATCACGGGGTCCATGAGGGGCCTGGGTCTCCTAAAATCCACCTCCAGCTCTTTTTTTTGCTGGTGTTCAGGTATAGGTGGTTTGAGTCGCACCATTTAACAAAGTCCTTGATTAGGTCCCTATACTCCTCCTCCTGCCCACTCCTGATGCAGCCCACGATAACATGAATAGATAATGACTGACTAATGGTGCAGTGCAGGAGATCTGACCCACAAATACATCTGAACAGTATCACACCTTAGCATACGTGGACAATGAATGTGGAATCATTTTTGGATGAATAGACATTGAACAATGAATACTGTATATATGTTGTTATTACTTCTATGTAGTTAAATTTCAAGCATTATTAGGATTTAGAATAAAGCTCCAAAATGTCGTGAATTGAAATCTCTGACAATTTAAAGGGCAACCAAGAAACTCACCTAAAGATAAGGGCCTAATCTGTACCATTAAACACTTTTAAACATGTAAATGTGATTTACCCATTTGAAATGATGTCATAATAGATGGAGTCATTGGGGTCATCATTAGGCGTACTCCGGCATGTGTCGACAAACAGCTTGATGTTCTCCAGCGATGAATCCACACTGATGCCCATGTACAACATCTGCCCGAGTTCCACCTTAAGTGGGTACTCGCTGGGGTCAATGATGCTTGTGAAGTCGCTGCTGTCATAAAACTCAAACAAAAAGGTGAAGGTCCCAAAGCCAGCTTCATAGAATTTGTAGTCAGCCTTGTGAGGGCTAAATGAAGCAGACACTTGACCCGTATTTGGATAAGCACAACTGAAGGGAATCTCCACCTGGTTTGCTCTGCTTATAATTTGATTAGGATAATCAAAAGTTGAAATTTCATTCTGGAAAATGATGGCAGTGCCATTATCCTGAAAAAGAAATTACAAGTAAAAGTATTAACTATTATACTGGAAATGTTAAAAAAAGTCAAACCAGATAAAACATACAAAGCACAGACATAACTATCATGTTTCAAACGGTCATTTACTTTCACAATGATTGGTTGTCCTCCATCATGTGACTGTCATATAAACAAAAAACAGAAACACAACAGGCAGAAATGGAAAGGACCTTCAATCAGGCAAAGGAAAGACTAAGAGCAGGGTCAAGTTTAAAAAGAAATCATGTCATTTCAGTTTATTTATGTCCAGAGACAGTATGATTACTGCCCTGTTCGCTCCTTTTCCCACGTTTTGTCACAGAGCCCCCCATTTTAGTGTTTGTTGCCATGAAACATTGCTCAAGCTTAGTTCTTTTTATGGGAGAAGAAGGAAGTTTAAAAGATTACTATGAGTAAGTACCTCGATCAGGAGATGAAAACCAAAGTGGCAAAGTTAAAGAATAGTTGTAAGAGCATCAATGTCCAAATTAAAGGAAATGTGAAAGTCAAGTTGTCTAAGTGGAACCTTATCGGTAGTGGATGGTTCTACTCCAAATTGCTACATCTCCCCTCTCAGCAGACATTGTCCTGTGGTTTATCTCTGTCAGGACAGTGATCATGGACAAGCTCCCTGTCCTGTGGGAAGAAGAAATGGAGGCAGGCTTTGAAAGGAAGAAGGAGAAGTCGAAGGAGTTGGCAGAAGTGTGCATGGAGGGTAGAAGAAATGTGTTCTACTCTGTTGAAGTCAACAGCAGAGGTTTCATTGCAATATTCCACCCACGATTTCTGAAAGTTGATGGAATTACCGATTTCAAGTAAAAGAAAGTGGTCAAACAACTGGAAAAAGCGGCAAAAAAAAGGAGTTTCTGGCTTTGGCTCAGAAGAAGTGACACACAATTGAAAGAGCAAGGAAACTAAGGCTGGCTGTAGGGAGTAGTAGGAAGACATCGACATCACTGTCCCACCATCCTGAGATGTTTAAAGGGGTGAAACATCAGGGAAGGGTGGCTCTTGGCAGATAACCCTGCACTCAGCCTTTCGGCACTGGCAGAGGTGCTCCAGAAAGCAATGCCTAGAAGGCAATGACTTACCTGTGCTTCCATCTATAATAATAAGGCCCTCAAAGAAAAATTAAAAGTGAAGATAAAGGCAAGGCATTGTAATAGGAATTTTATCCAAAGATACCAATTGATGCCATATTTATACCAGATGGTAAGTGGCATCTTAGTTGCTTCAATCACAAACACATGACCCAGCTGGAATGCTGTTGCAGAAAATAACACAAATAGAGAGATAAAATAAATCAAACTGGTCGAGAAGAGTCTGAAAATGAATTTGGACTCTAAGTTAAAATTCTGATGGCCTTCGAGAATGTTATAGACCTGGATTTGATCCCCAATGCAGCCTTCTTTACCTGTTAGGAATGAACTGGTGTCCCAGTTGTTGATAACATTTACCCCTTTGAATAGAAAAGTAAATGACTGATATGCATATCAGGTACCAAGAAACAGAGATTGTTTCTAGTTGACTTAAAAAGAAAATTGTCACATATAGTAGAGTTCTAACACTAAGTGCAAAACACATTTGTACACACTGTCATATTCTTTGGGTTCTGTAATATGTGACATTGATTGTAGATAATCAATGTGACCAAAAAGTAAAAGAATTTATGAACCTCCTGGACTCTTTTGATTTGAGACAGCTCGTTAATCAGCCTACACATAAAGCAGGTCATACGTTAGACTTAGTAATTACTAAAGGACTAAAAGTTGATATAAAGCAGGTCATTGATACGGGTCTTTCAGACCATTTTCTTCTACTTTTTAATATAGAAATAATGATAGAAAACACTCATGAGAAGCATATTGTTAAAAAACGCTTCTTTGACTCATCAGCAACTTTAAAACTTACAAACATTCTAACCAATCAGTCCGTTTATAGTGCCAACTATAATAGCGAGGAGAATGTAAATAGTAAGGTGGAAAGATTTAATACTAAAGTGAGGGCTGCTGTTGACATAGTTGCACCTGAAAAGACAGTTAAAAAATCTTCTAGCATTGTTATACCTTGGAAGACCCAAAGAGTGTCTGATTTAAAGAGAACATGCCGTAGAGCTGAGCGTAAATGGAGGAAGACTAAACTAACTATTGACTATGAGATATTAAAAGTTAAAATAACAGAATACAATAACACAGTCCGTCTTGAGAGGCGCTGCTATTTCTCTAAGATTATAAATAACAATGCTAGTAATCCCAGAGTCTTATTTTCGACAATTGATCATCTGTTAAACCCAGGTAACTCAAAGGAATGCCTCCTAAGTACTTCCAGTAAAACCTGTGAGGCTATCGCTGTATTTTTCAATCAAAAAATTAATGATATTAGAAATAACATAGTATATCTCCCCAACACTAAGGATCCCCCGAAACCCCAGTACTCCATAATAAATAAATTAGAGTCTTTCACTAGGATAGATTTACCTGATTTACATAAAATAATTTCTCAAATGAAACCATCCACCTGTGCCCTTGACCCAATACCAACAAATTTTTTCAAAGAAGTATCGGGTGTGCTTATTGATAATGTTCTTGACATAGTAAATTCGTCATTAGATACGGGGGTATTCCCAGACTGTCTTAAGACTGCGGTAGTTAAACCCCTACTTAAGAAAAATAATCTCGACCCCTCTGCTCTTGAAAATTATAGACCCATCTCTAACCTGCCTTTCTTAAGTAAAATTCTAGAGAAGGCAGTCATTATGCAGTTAAATGAGCACCTCAATAAACATGCTATTCTTGATAAATTTCAGTCAGGTTTTAGAACAAATCACAGCACAGAAACTGCACTCGTTAAAGTAGTAAATGACTTGCGGGTAAATGCAGACAGAGGCCATTTATCTGTTCTCATCCTCTTAGATCTGAGTGCCGCATTTGACACTATTGATCATAATATTCTTAAGAATCGCCTTAGTCAATGGGTGGGCCTCTCTGGCAGTGTCTTAAACTGGTTTGAATCCTACCTGGCAGGGAGAAAATTCTTTGTTAGTTGTGGTAATTATAACTCAAAGACACATGATATTCTATATGGTGTTCCACAAGGCTCTATCCTGGGTCCGCTGCTCTTCTCAATCTACATGCTTCCATTAGGTCAGATTATCTCGGGACATAACGTGAGCTACCACAGCTATGCTGATGACACACAGCTGTATTTATCAATAGCACCTGATGACCCCAAATCTCTTGATTCGCTAACACAATGTCTAACCTGTATCTCAGAATGGATGAATAGTAACTTTCTCAAATTAAATAAAGAAAAAACCGAAATCTTAGTGATTGGCAATAATGGATACAATGAGGCTATTAGAAATAAACTGGATGCATTAGGATTAAAAGTCAAATCGGAGGTAAAAAGCTTAGGGGTAACCGTTGATTGTAATCTGAATTTTAAATCGCATATTAATAAAATCACTAGGACAGCATTTTTTCACCTAAGGAACATAGCAAAAGTTAGACCTCTTATATCATCGAAAGATGCAGAGAAATTAGTTCATGCGTTTGTCTTTAGTCGGCTAGATTACTGTAATGCACTCCTCTCAGGACTACCCAAAAAAGACATCAATCGTTCGCAGTTAGTGCAGAATGCAGCTGCTAGAATCCTTACCAGGAAAAGAAAATCCGAACACATTTCTCCAGTTTTGATGTCACTACACTGGTTACCTGTGTCATTCAGAATTGACTTTAAAATTCTGCTTATGGTTTATAAAGCTTTAAATAATCTCGCCCCGTCTTATATATCGGAATGTCTGACACCTTATATTCCAAATCGCAACCTCAGATCCTCAACTGAGTGTCTCCTTAGAATTCCAAGAGCAAAACTTAAAAGAAGTGGTGAGGCGGCCTTCTGCTGTTATGCACCTAAAATCTGGAATAGCCTGCCAGTAGGAATTCGCCAGGCTAATACAGTGGAGCACTTTAAAAAACTACTGAAAACACATTACTTTAACATGGCCTTCTCATAACTTCACTGTAATTTAATCCTGACACTCTGTATATCCAATTCATTATAATAACTATTCATTCAAAATTTGTACTAACCCCTACTCTCTCTTCTGTTTCCTTTTCCGGTGTCCTATTGGTGGTGGCTTGTGCCACCACCATCTACCCAAAGCACCATGATGTTCCAACAATGATGGATGGATTAAAAGCCAGAAGTCTGTATAACCATCAGCATCAAGTGACTCCGTGAGAACCCTAACTACAAAGAGGACTATTTCATTTATGTTAGGTAGAATGCCCAAAGGGGACTGGGCGGTCTCGTGGCCTGGAACCCCTACAGATTTTATTTTTTTCTCCAGCCTTCTGGAGTTTTTTTTTGTTTTTTCTGTCCACCCTGGCCATCGGACCTTACTCCTTTTTATGTTAACTAAGGTTGTCTTATTTTAATTTCTTATTTGTCTTTTATTCTTCTTTTCTTCATTATGTAAAGCACTTTGAGCTACTTTTTGTATGAAAATGTGCTATATAAATAAATGTTGTTGTTGTTGTTGTTGTTGTTGTCTGTCAAAGTATATTTTTTGTTTTCTGTTTATGTTTTCTTTCACTTTTCGCACTTTATCTTCCATTCCAGATTTTAGCAGAGTCTGCTTCATTGGAAGGTTTGATCGTAGTCTTCGTCCCATGAGCAGCTGTGCTGGTGAAGCTCCATGTTCAAGTGGTGTACTCCGATATATTAGAAGGCTTTTGTAAAAATCACTTCCACTCTCTTTTGATTTCTTCATAAGATGTTTAATTGTTTGAATTGACCTTTCTACCAGTCCATTAGATTGAGGATAATTTGGACTTGACGTTTGATGTACAAAGTCCCATTCTTTTGCAAAGTTCTTGAAGTGAAGACTTGTAAATTGTGGCCCATTGTCACTAAAAACTACATTTGGCACACCATATCTGGAAAAAACAGCTTTCAGACATTTTATTACTGTTTCACTGTTGGTAGTATTCAATGCACACACTTCAGGATATGCAGAAAAGTAATCAGTGACCATCAGAAAGTCTTTCCCATGACAGGTAAATAAATCTACACCAACTTTTTCATATGGCCTTTCTGGTACAGGATGAGGTGATAATGGCTCTGAAGGATTACTAGGTCTATATTTTAAACATACTGAACATCTTTCTACTTCGTTACTTACATCTTGATTAATCTTGGGCCAATACATTACTTCTCGTGCCCTTTTCTTGCATTTTTCAATTCCTAGATGTCCTTCATGAATTTTTTGTAGCATCTGCTTTCTTAATGATAATGGTATCACTATTTTACAACCTTTATATTTAATTCCATCAACAACTGTAAGTTCTGCTCGACAGTTCCAGTAATCACTTACTTGTGGGTTGCAGTTATGCTTGTTTTCTGGCCATCCTTGAACAATTACTTCTTTCAGCATCTGCATTACTTCATCTTTTGCTGTCTCTGTTCTAATAAGCTGTGTTTTGCTGTCTGACACTGGCATTGCTTTTATCACCATATCCACATATGCCTCTATTACTTCTGAGCTCTTTTCTTCATGTCTATACTTTTCATCTACTGCTCTTGATAGGGTGTCGGCTGTAAACATCCATCTGCCAGGAGTGAATGTTACCTGCAGAGTATATCTCTGTAGTTTAATCATCATGCGTTGTATACGAAGTGGACAGTCATTAAGAGGTTTTTTAAATAAAGCAAGTAGAGGTTTGTGATCTGTTTCAATCATTATAGCTTGTCCCGACACAAACTGATGAAAACGTTCACATGCAAAAGTGATACTCAATAGTTCCTTCTCTATTTGTGCATATCTAGTCTCGGCTCCAGTAAGAGATCTAGATGCATATGCAACTGGCTGCCATGTTTCATCATGCTTTTGTAGTAGTACAGCTCCTAATCCAGATTGTGAGGCATCAGATGAAATTTTGATTGGTTTATGCGGATCATAGAACTTTAAAACCGGCTCTTTTATTAGTAGCTTCTTGACTTCATTCCAGGCCGTCTCTTGTTCATAGTTCCAAGTCCATTCCACATTTTTTTCTGTCAGTTGTCTAAGAGGTGCCAATATATTTGACAGATTTGGAATAAATTTTGCCTGATAATTTACCATACCTATAAATCTCTGTATATCTTTCATACACTGAGGTCTTGGCATGTTTTCAATAGCAGATACTTTTGATTTATCAGGTTTTACTCCTTCACTGCTAAGAATATCTCCTAAAAATGTTAGTTCCTGAACTCCTACCAAACATTTTCCTTTGTTTAACTTTAAATTTGCTGTTCTGGTAGCATCCAACACTTTCTTCAGCCTTTCATCATGCTCTTCCTTTGATGAACCCCATACAATTATATCATCCATGGAGGTGTCAACTCCATCAAAATGTTCAAAAATCATATGAATTGTTTTGTGATAGACCTCTGGCGCCGATGCTATGCCAAAAGGCAATCTCAGAAATTGATATCTGCCAAATGGAGTATTAAATGTGCATAATTTAGAACTAGACTCATCCAATTTTAGTTGCCAAAATCCTGATGAAGCATCTAGTTTACTGAAATATTTTGCATTTGCAAACTGTGCCATAATTTCTTCTCTTGTTGGAAGTTTGAAATGTTCCCTCTTGATGGCTCGATTCAAGTCTCTGGGATCTAAACATATTCTTAATTTTCCATCTTTCTTTTCTACAATAACCAGAGAGTTTACCCATTCAGTAGGTTCATTGATTTTCTTGATTACTTGCAAGCTCTCCATTCTGTCTAGTTCCTCTGCTAATTTCTCTTTCAGGGCAAATGGGACCTTTCTGCAGGGGTGTATGACAGGAGATACACTTTTGTCTGTGATTATCTTGTGTTCCCCCGGAAGACAACCTAGTCCCAAAAATAGATCACTATATTTTTGGAGCAGTGCTTCATATTCAGTATTGTCCTCTATGTTAATAGTAAGCACTCTTTCAATCAAGTTCATTTTCTCACAAGCAGACAGTCCTAAAATTGCCTGAACTCTCTTTGGCACGACCACAAATACCAGTGAGTATTTTTTGTTTTTGTACTTAACACAAGCTACACATTGCCCTGTAACAGGTATTTGCATTCCTGAATATCCAGTAATTTTTATTTCTGTTTCTTGCAGACTTGGTCTGGGCTGCAGTTTTCTATATTCATTTTCAGGCATAATGTTCACTTGCGCCCCAGTATCTAATTTAAATGAAATAATGGCATTGTTCACTTGAACTGGCAGAATCCATTCTTTCCTTCTCCCATTTACTTCAGTCAATGCATCTATATAAAATTCCTCAACTTCAGTTTCTTCTACAGTGTGCAGCAGCGAGCAAAATGGTTATTCTTCCCACATTTTTTACAAACTTTATTGTATGCTGGGCACTGTCTGGGAGCATGATGTGATCCACAACGTCCACATGCCTGTTTTGTGCTGTATATTGTTTTATTTCCACTTTTATTTTCCTCTGTATTTAAATGCATTTTGTTCTTTCCTTTTTTGTTCAGCACGTGTACTGCGTTTTCTTCATTACACATTTCTTTTACTTGTACTTTGATTGTTTCGGCTGCCCTACATATTCTTACTGCTTTTTCCAAATCCAAATCCAGCTCTCTTAGTAACCTTTCTCTGAGTGCGTTATCTGGAATTCCGCAGACGATCCTGTCTTTTATTAAAGATTCTGTTAACTCTCCAAATTCGCATGTTTTACTCCGTGTGCGCAACTCGGTAACGTACTGATCAATCGTTTCACCTTGCTTCTGTATACAAGTAAAAAACTTGTGCCTTTCGAAAGTGACGTTCCGTTTTGGAATGCAATATCTTTCAAATTTATCCAGTATAACGTCTAACTTCATATGTTCTCCCTGATCAAACTGAAAGTTGTTATAAATTTCCAGCGCTTCCTCCCCAATTATATGTAACAAAATGCACGTTTTCATTTTGTCGCTTTTTTCATCTGCACCAATTGCCGCTAAATATACTTCGAAGCGTTGTTTAAACCGTTTCCAGTTCTTGGCAAGGTTACCTGAAAGCTGAAGGCTAGGAGGTGGCTGTAGCTTCTCCATTTTAACGACATCTTATTTTCTTTTCTTCTCTTTCTTTTTTTTTTTCGAGAAAAAACAAATGCTTCGCAGGACACGTATCTACTTCAACTGCACCACTTCTGACACCATGTCATGTTCTTTGGGTTCTGTAATATGTGACTTTAATGCAGTTGAAAGTAACACAGAAAGATTTATTTAAATAAAGTCTTTACTAATGAATTACTCTAGTGGTTCATTTACAGGTCAGCCATCTTTCTTACAACCGTCATGTCTCTCCCTCGCGAGTTAGGGATCATCCCTCAATTACAAGAAGTTAACATCAACTTTCATATAAGGAAGTGTTTAACAATTACTTATCTTGACACACACCAAGCGGGTAAGAGGTAAAATCCAACATCTAAAACCACACTAATTGGTAGAGAGTTTTCTCCTAATAGGTAAAATGTCTTTTCTTTATCAGTACAAAGTTCAAAACAATCACAAAACATGCGACTCAAACGTAAATAAAATGGCTGCCGTAACCCTGTGTCTATGCACCTCTAACTCTACACAAATGCAAGTAGGAAATGATGAGGGTCTTATAGTACAATAAGAAGACATAATATGACACATGGAGGTCAAAATAATCCACTTTGGAGTCCCAGACCCAAAAAATATATATTTTTTAAATCTTGATAACTGTTTTGTGAAACTGCAGATGAGCATTAAAATTCTTCTCAGACCAATGGATTCTTCCTTGTTTTCCACATTGATTTTCCAATGGTGGAGTGTTGAATATTGACTTTAACCAAGGTAAATATTTTCAGTTCAATGACGTTGTGCCAGTGACTTTAGTTTTCTGTCAGTGTGGAAAACGTATTTGACTGTTAAAATCTTTTCCCCCACTCTGTCAGATTTTGGACATCATTACACATGAGTGTCAGAAGATCACCTTCCTGATGTATCTGAGATATGCGATGCGCCCTGCTAACAATTTTGTCTCCTTTTCTTTCTATCACAGTGCTAAGACGATGCCCAATGAGGGCAAATGAGACAGAGAAGCCACACCCCTTATTACCCAGACAGTATATAAAGCGGATATCACTGAAAGGTGATGTCGCTTTTTGGACCAGAGCATCAAGCAAGGTGATTGCACGTATTTCTTTTGTCCTCATAGTTTTTTTATTTTGTGCATAAAATGGGGCGGCCTTGTTTTCTTCTGGACTTTGTCAAATCTGTCTCATAGACCACAACATTTATAATATCCATCCATCCTTCCATTATCCAACCCTCTATGTCCAAACTACAGGGTCACAGGGGTCTGCTGGAGCCAATCTCAGCCAACACAGGGCGCAAGGCAGGAAACAAACCCCGGGCAGGGTACCAGCGTACAGCAGGGCACACACACACACACCCACACACCAAGCACACACTAGGGACAATTTAGGATCGCCAATGCACCTAACCTGCATGTCTTTGGACTGTGGGAGGAAACCCACATAGACACGGAGAGAACATGCAAACTCCATGCAGGGAGGACCCAGGAAGTGAACCCAGGTCTCCTAACTGCGAGGCAGCAGCGCTACCACTGCGCCACCGTGCCGCCCCATGTATAATATCCTTTTATTATTATTTGATTTAGATTAGTATCCTGTTTTGGGTATTCACACCAATGATGTCAGACATGTTTTAATTGTTGCAGTAGTTGACCAGCATGCAGCTGCTGCTGCTTATTGTGAGTGCACTGATATGGGATGTCAGTCATCACCATGTTGTACAAGGATTACATGTACTGTATAAACTTAAAGTACGAGAAAACATGTTTTAAAAAAAATCAAAAGCTTACTAAAAACATTGATTTGCCCTCATTTTCTACGCCTGCCCTTGTACTCTTGATGCTCGATGGACCGTCCTTTGTCATACTTGCCACTTCTGGCTATGCTATGTGTTGAGTTTTGATGCACATTTACCTCTTGTAAAATACTCTTTCAGGAGCAATATGTTTTTTCCCCTGCAATAAGGTGACCAGAATTTTTTGGGCCAACCCGGGGACATGGGGGGGGGGTTGGTTTTAGTAGGGACTCTAAACACTACAGAGTACAAAGCGAAAGCTTATCATGTGATTTCTCACCAAAATTGCAAGATGCGGTAAAGCATAACCTCCTTCAAAACACGCATGCCAAGTTCAAATTATCGTGGTGATGAGATACATTAAAAAAAGTGAACCAGCTGAAACCGAGGACGAAATCTTAAACCGGGGACATGTTTCTGAGTGGGGACAGTTGTCCGAAAAAAGGGGACTGTCCTCGGAAAATGGGGACGGATGTTCACCTTACCTGCAAACAGACCTATTCTCATCTCACATTTACATTTTAATTATGTATATCCGTAACTTAATTCTTTTCTTCATGATCTAAAGTAATGATGTTGATTTTACAATTTGTCTTTAGTTTGTTTGATTTACTGTAGATGATGTTATCTCTCTGTCACACTGTAGTAATTAAGAAATACGGTTTGATCCTGGCTGGACATCTGTCATCATTGTTATTAGCAATGCTACAACCTTACAGCCTTGTCTTTAGACCCCTTCGCAGATTGAACCCCTTGTGCTTGTATACTTATTTTTGTTGTAGTTCTTTTTGAAAGATGGGGGTATCAACACTGAATGAGAGAAAGCAGTGAAGTTTCAAAATCGAGTAAAATAAATTTTTTGATTTCTTGGATTATAAACAGTGAGATGGCCATCTTGATGCCTTACTTTCTTTTAGTCAGCCTAACTGGACAATAGGACTACTGCTGTGGAGCGGTAAGATTGAACTGGTTTTGTTTTTGTCTTAGAGCTGTCTGCCCATTCATATTACATCTACATTTATTAAAACCTGCTTGTTTTCAAGTATTTCAAGAAACACAAAGTTTGGGGCTGCACGAACTCTAAGGGTCTTTTAGAAATACAGTGGGTACATTCACCCCCTTCAAAATATTCTCATCTTCTTGCTTTGCAGTCTGAAAGGAAGACACAAAAAAAAATTCTCCAGCTGAAATTACTCAAAGCAGCTTATAAGAGTGAAATGAAAGATAAAATAGCAGCAGTTCAGAAAAAAATAAATAAATAAATAAACAGAATCACTGAGATGGTTAAAGGATCACCCTGTCCATGTGCTTTTTTTGCTCATTTGTTCACCTACATTTAAAAGGGGACCCAGCTTTTTTTCTGTGGCTTTCTGTTTGCTATTTTCACACTATATATATATATCAATATATACTGAAATTTTGTAAATAGCAAATGGTGTACAGTACTTCATATGGCACTTAGAATTCAACAAATTTGGCCTGTACATGTCAATAAAATTCCCCAAAAAATTATAAGGAAATCTAAACTAAGCACACAGCACACTTACTGATTTCAACCTGTAATTAAATACTTAGTGTACATTTCAAGGGCGACACAGTGGCGTGGTGGTAGTGCTGCTGCCTCACAATAAGGAGATCGGGGTTTACATCCCAGGTCCTCCCTGTGTGGAGTTTGCATGTTTTCCCAGTGTCTGTGTAGGTTTCCTCAGGTGCTGTGGTTTCTGCCCACGGTACAAAGATGTGCAGGTTAGGTGGATTGGTGATCCTAAATTGGCCCTAATGTGCGTTTGGTGTGTCTTTGCCCTGTGATGGACTGGCACCCTGTTCAAGGTTTGTTTCCTGCCTTGTGCCCTATACTAGCTGGGATAGGCTCTGGCACCCACCTGTGACCCTGCTCAGGACTGAGCGGGTTTGAAAATGACTGACTGACATTTCTATCCAAAAGACAGAATCGCAAAGCAAGTTCTACTCCCCTCCCCTGGAATTTCCTTTAAAGTTTTGACCACAAATTTTTAAAGTTAGAAGTACACAATGAAGGCTGTATTATTTTTTTTTGTTTTAGTTTTTATATTTAAAAGTTGTTTCATGTACATAAATCTTTTGATGCAAACTGCAACTGTCAATGTTTCTATTAAGTGTCAAAAATTATAAATTTCCAAACATAGAACAAATATGACAGAAACATCCAGTGTCACCTCTTTGTTTGTGGACCTCTGCTGGATTCCAACCTATGAAAACATTTTCTTTTTCACACTGTTGTGGGGTACAAAATCTGTAAATTTTGTTCTGTATTTTCATTATATTTTGCTCAAGACAACAACAGATGAACTAAATTCAGGACACATCAAAGCATATCATATTCCCAGTTGTACTTCACTTTTAAAACAGCTGTTCAAGCAAAAGACGAAGGCATGGAAATGCCTCAGGCTATCAATTACTTTATAACCTGAGAAAGGATGGACATCTGGAACAACAAGTAGATAAATTGGTTTACAGCCTTGGAAAGGAAGACATGCCAGTAGGTTTTAAGCAACAACAAAAAAAGTTTTATTGTTTGGGGAAAATGGATGCGTGAATTCATTCATCATATTGACAGCCAGCCAATCAGAAGATCTAACAATCACATCTTGCAAAACCCGCTGGTAAAATTTTAGAATAAATATGCCTCATCTGAAGAACAATATAGGAGGGAGGAAGAAGAAGGGAGAAGGGAACAGAGCAACGTCAGAAGAGGGCCCCGGCAACGTGCGTCCGTTTCCATCTGATCATCAGAAAAGCATCTCATGAATAACTTCGAGTGCTAGATCACAAGCCACTTGCCACATTCATTCTTCTCATCTTTACTTTTTTGTAAGCTTTTTCTAAAGACTATATATATCCAGACTTTTCTGTCAGTCCTATTTTCTATTATTCTTTGGTCTACTGGTATTATTAATCCTGTCAAAAAATTCCATTCTGTTTTTAACTTTTGTCACACACGTTTGACTAGGATTGAGGTGAATGGACCAAGTGGAGGTAGTTACCCACCAGGCCAGGGGGTGGCAGAGTGTGCTAAATCTTATTCTGTTATCCAGTGTGTTGAGACTCATTCTTTTACACTTTCTATGCTTTGTCTTAATGTCTAGAGTGATTGAAGTAATAAGGTAGATTTCTTTGAGCACCTGGTGCAGTCAGAGATTTGCCATTACCTGTGAGGTTTATTAAGGGCTGAGGGTGAGAGCTCCACCCAAAAGTAGGGAACAGTATGTAAAGTAAGACATTCTTGGCTGATAAATGACCTATAGTCAAGGATGCTGAGCCTTTGTATATTTAAATGTATTCTTCGAGACCAAAGTAATATTTAGGTCTGAGATATCTTTAAAACATCGTATGTTGTTCGTGCCGATAATATATAAGTCTCTTGAATCACTGAGAGTGTGACAGGTTGTGTTATTCCTAAGGAACTTGTGTGGTTTAAAGTGCCAGAGATTAACCAGCTGTGTGTGTCATTCATAGGGTACGGTTGAGTTTCTGTGTGTATGCGTATAGCTACGTATGAATGTGTTAATCTTAGGTGCAACAGGAGACCAATCTGGTAACAAATCTGATGAGTACACTTATCCCTAGGTAAAGGGTAAGTAGAGAGAAATACCACGATAATACACACACCAAAATCCAAATAAACAGAACAGAAGTCAGTGAGATTTCAAACTGTAATTATTATTGTAATTATTAAACTGTTTCCTTCATTAACTCCAAAGTACCTCATACTCATGAGGTTTAAATTTAGGAAAACAAGTCAACATATTTTTATTACTACATGCACACTATGCAAATTACAATTTGAAATCAATAATAAACTGCTAAATCATTTAGACTGTTATTAAAAAGTTGTTGGCCTGGCTCATCCCGGCCTACTACACTAATACTGCACATCCCTGTGTATGTCACGCAAAAAATGACAATCTGACTATGGGTGCATGGTAAGCAAGTAACTTAAACAATCTGTAATTATTGTAATAAAGCATAGTTTCTTTAGTAGAGAAAAAAACTTACAGTTTTGCAAATAAAGAGCATTAGCAGATAAAAGGATTTTAAATCCTGTTGACATCAGGCGAATACAAGTTGCAGAGAACAGGCATATTGAAGCACATTTTAAAAACTCAAGCCATGGTTAATATATTATCTCAAAATAGGGAATTCGATGACTGATGAACAAACTACAGTAAAATTCTGGTTATTGTGCTGCACATCCTTACACACGAGTGTTGAAAAAGGAAAAAAAAGAGTTCAGGAATTATCAGATGATAAAATTAACTTTTTATATTTTGTCAATGGTTGTTCAGTTGAAATACTTGCTTAAAATAATTCAGCATGTGTGACGTCAATATAATTTCAAATCAGTTATTTTTTTGCTAAACACATTGTTAAAAAGTATGATCTTAATTTCAGCATAAGTGTTAAATTGTTCATTTTCCTGTCTCTTTTAAACCTGCTCTGTTTCTCTGCTAAGTTGTATAAGCAGACAGCAGGGTAAGCACTGGCCTTTGAAACGGCACTTGATATTAGAGATCTGGGACAGACAGCGGTGTAAAGTTTGGTGTATAATAACTCAGGAAGGTTTTGCCTGCCTATCACTAAAAAGAGCCCTGTGTAACTGAACTTTAGTAGAAATGTGACATTGTATGATGTGAACTGGTGATTGTGGGTGGCCTGGTCAGAAAAAAACAACAAAAGCTGTTCTACTTTGGATTAAATTCAGACACGTTAAGCTTACGTCAAGTTCTGTCTGAGTGTTACAAATAAATCCTTAATTCTTTCAGACAATTTAATCGACAAAGTCATTTAGTTTATGTGGCACTTGGACAACGAGAGGCAGGTGTTATGGACTCGGCCTTACAGTGGAGCCTTTTGAAACCAAAATATTTTGCAAGGGCCCTTATACAGAAAATTTATGGTAAATATTAGAAACTTATCAATGCACACTACGCTCATTTAACAAATGACATATATGCTAAATGCACCACACATAAGTATCACACACTGAAGGAGACCATCTTTTGAAAAATGATGCCCATGTTATCCTAGCTTGTCCTTTAATAATAATAAAATAATACATTTTATTTATATAGCAACTTTCCCATGCTCAAGGCACTTACAGAATATAAGAAAGAATGGCAGGGTATACAGTATATAGCATTGTACAAACCAGATAAATAAATAAAGAAGATTACGACAGTGAATTCAGAGAAAAAAAAAACAGACAACATAATTGATGGTCTCGCACACACACACAGGTTACATGAGCATCTTGACATAAAGGTAAACTGAGAGAAGGGTAATAAAGTCAAGGAGAGCTAAAAGCCTTCCTGAACAGATGAGTTTTGAGTTGTTTTTTAAAAGAATTCATGGACTCGGCTGACCTGATTAATTTCGGTAGGTCATTCCAGAGTCTGGGCGCTATACAGCTGAAGGCCCTGCTGTCACCCATGGAGTGTAGATTAGTGTGGGGTACAACAAGATTGCCAGAATCAGAGGACCTTAGTGGGCGGACAGGCACATAGTGATGGAGAAGGTCACTGATGTAGTTTGGCGCAAGGTTATTTAAGGCTTTGTAGGTTATTAGTAGGATTTTAAATTCGATTCTGTAAGACACAGGGAGCCAGTGAAGACAGAGCAGGATGGGTGTGATGTGCTCGCTGCTGCTGGTCCGAGTAAGGACTCTTGCAGCTGAGCTTTGAATAAGCTGGAGCTGTGATAGAAGATTAGAAGGGGCTCCTGCCAGTAGGGAATTACAATAGTCGACGCGGGATGTGATAAAAGCATGGACAAGTTTCTCAGCATTAGAGAAGGAGAGGAAGGAGCGAACATGGAATATGTTACGGAGGTGTAGGTAAGAAAGTTTATTAATGTGATTTATGTGGGCGGAATAAGAGAGGGAGGAATCAAAAATGACACCAAGATTTTTTACAGTAGAGGCAGGTTTGTTGAGATCACCGCCAAGATGGACTGGGAAGGATCTCATTTTATTAAGTTGCATTTTAGTCCCAATTTTCAGGAGTTCAGTTTTGTTGCAATTTAATTTTAAAGAGTTCTGCTCCATCCAGGTTTTAATTTCACTAAGGCAGGTTGTGAGGTGAGAAAGTTCTGATAAAGTTCCAATTTTAACATTGAAGTAGAGTTGAGTATCATCTGCATAAAAATGATAACCCAGTCCATAGCTACGGATAATATGGCCAAGGGGAAGCATGTACTGTAAATACAGAAGAGAAGAAGGCCGAGGACAGAGCCCTGAGGGACTCCTTGTGTGACTGGTGCTGAGCTGGATCTGCTGTTGCCAATCAGTCAGATAGGACTTGAACCACTGGAGGGTGGTTCTTTAGAACAACTGGGCACTGCTTTGTTCACAACAAACTGGTTATCAAAAATTTATTGTTGTGTTTTTCAGTAAAATTAACTATGATTTTTTTTGTTTCATTTATGCTGTTTTATAAACACCCCGCTAGTTTAAAAACAACTTACTTTCCATGGGATTTTGTGAATTTGAAGAAGAGATCTTGAGCTGCAGCCTGTTCCACAGTTTTTGGGATACAGTTTACTCCACATAATGAAGCTGTTTTGTCTTATTTTCTTGTGACTGAACTGCTCTTCTAAATGTGACCTGTGACATTTTATCCTCCCACAGTCCAAAGACATGCAGGTTAGGTGGATTGGCGATTCTAAATTGGTCCTAGTGTGTGCTTGGTGTGTGGGTGTGTTTGTGTGTGTCCTGTGGTGGGTTGGCACCCTGCCTGGGACTGGTTCCTGCCTTGTGCCTTGTGTTGGAACTTTCCACTTCCATTTCGTAGGTATCTTCATTTGCATCAAAATCATAAAGTCACTAGAGATTAGCTTTACGGAGGTAACTTCTACAGCATACTTAATCATTACATTGTGATATACTGGGGTGCATCCATTGACTATAGCAGAGAAAAGAAGAAAACTGTATGACCATGATGACGTTTATTAAAATACTTTGCGGATCCAGATCTATGACACTAAAATTTCTATAAGTAGTTTTTTTTTAATTGACCATTGTGAATTCTAAATTTGGAACAAAGCCTATCAATTGTACTGTGTAATGACACGCCATGAAAAATACAATGAAATTGGAAGATTACTAAATAATTACACTTTTTAAAGATTGAAACTGTTTACTTTTAGAAATACAATAAAAAGCACAATTCCCTATAAACTCTACTCAAGTACAGTAATGAAAGTAAATGTCATTAGTTATTTCTCACCACTGTTTATCTGCAATCTCACATGAATAGAAAGTTTTTGTCATGACCTTTAAACCCTCTGACCCCGTGATGTCACAGCCACTCTCTACCGGGTCGTAATTCTAGCAATAAAGCGACTGCCATTCCAGAAAATGGTGGCACCCGCAAAAAAAAAAAAAAATGGCATCATGGAAAAGACACTTTCAGGAAGCAAACAAAGTTCATGTTGAGAATCCCTGAGTATTAAAAAACCCTACCTATGTGTTTTTTATTTCAGAAAACATCTCTGAAACGGCACAAATATTTTAACCAATATGCAAGTCTTAATAAGTAGTGGCCAAAAACTGGGTCCAATCAGACAATAATGATGTCAAGTCAAGTCAAGTTGGGGAGCACGCACTGGTACAGTGTATTGCCGCACCCACTACACGACGAAACAACTCGGGATCATTACGCACATCTGAATAATGATGGAGAGTGGATAACCCACAAAATGTTAAGGATGCATTAAACATATTAGAAAGAGTTTGAGCCATTTGGTGCTGACTGGAAATGAGCAAAAAACACAAAAGATGACAATTATCACCTAGAATACTGTATGACGATTCACAGAAAGCTTGGAGAATTGACTCTTCAACAGCTATGGAAGGTTCAGATCAGTAGAGGCTATAAAAACAACCAGGATCACCTCTAGTCTGGTGTTTATTTAGATAAAAAGAGTGACCCCAGAGCTGCACCCAAAGTAAGAGCAGGAACTAGTCAAAAGTCACCAAGGAAATTAGCTTGACTTTGAAGTCAGAAGTGAGATTTTCTTTGGCAAGTGAGAAAGAACCAAAGGAGGAGAATTCTGTCATCCATCAGATTAATCCAAAATGGGGACAGAGACTGATGTAAAAGAAGAACAGTAGAGTTTTAAGGTGAGTTTTTAATTACATAAAACAATGTTCTCAATTTGAGTCACAATTCAAGCACATTTTGCCCTAATAATTTTCCTAACATGCCAATGCTTGGGTCATTACCTGAATTTCTGTGCCACAGGAGTTCAAAGACAAGCTGGCAATCAGATGGCTTGAATTAGATGTCACAGTGCACGTGGGATCATTAAGACGCGAGTTATATTCAGTAAGGCCCGGGACCGAAGACTTCAGCACAAACAGGCTCATCGTCGTCTCAGTGCACTCAATGTTAGCTTCGATGTCTGCAAGAAATAGTCACACTCAGCTGCTTTGCTCTGGAGTTCAAATATGAATCAATCAACTATAATACAAGCAAGTTTTTAAGGAATTGCAGAATAGTAGTGAACCTCATTGTTTCCTTTTTTATATTATATTATGGCAAAAGTGGGCATGTTTAAGTTATCTATGAACCCTAACCAAGACCAATATGTATAACATTAACACAAATACTGGCTCACAAACTCACTCAGAATAACATGAAGGTTGTCTGGAATGGACTGGTAATTATTACTGGACTCAAGCAATCCAGGGCTCAAGTGTTCCTGTTCTAAAGAAGGCAAGTGCCCCTTAACATAATGATTAAAGTCCAGTGGCACTCACATCTCACATCTGGAAGACCATTGAGAGGATGGTGCTGGACTATATTAGGCACCTCTTGGTAGATCACCTGGACACTGCAGTTTGACTATTGGACAAACACTTGATTGGAGAATTCAATTATCTCTCTGCTCCACAAACCTTATTCTTACCTGGACAAAGATGGCAGCACTGTGAGGATGGTGTTTTCTGATTTCTCCAACCATGCCATTTATGGGGTCAACTCTGAGATATGCAGGTGGATGAGCCTGTGGTGTCCTGGATGATGGACTATCTGTCAGGCAGTACTGTACAATACTGTGCGAGCAACACTGGAGCACCACTATGAACAGGCCTGTCTGCTTTTCTCATCACTCCTTTCACCATTAAACACAAATATAACAGCATGTCATGTCACCTGCAGAAATTCCCAGAAGATTCTGCACTTATGGGGTGTATTGATAAAGAGGATGAGATACAGGAGAGAAGTAGGGTGGAGAAATGTGTTTCTTGGTGCAAACAGAATTGTCTGTATCTTAACATCAGCAAAACCAAAGAACTAGTTATTAACCTTAACCGCACCCAAAAAAACTCTATATCCGGTCACTATTCAGGGAGTTGATGTAGAAGTGGTCCACTCCTACAAGTACTTGGGGTCCACATCAACGACAGGTTGGACTAATCTCAGAAGACACAGTTTTCTTTCTTTTGCATTTTCTTGCTTTTTAGTCATTCTGGTGTGTATCCCCTCTGGGGACAAACATCTATCTATCTATCTATCTATCTATCTATCTATCTATCTATCTATCTATCTATCTATCTATCTATCTATCTATCTATCTATCTATCTATCTATCTATCTATCTATCTATCTATCTATCTATCTATCTATTTGCAAAATAAAACACTAATGTAAGAGCCAATCCTAAAAAGCTAATGTTGTAGTCACAACATTAAAAGTCAAAACTTTTAAAGCGATGACACTCCAGCTTTGGAATTTTTTGCTTGAGTATCATGCTCAGTACTCCAGCCTTACTGGTAGCTGTAGAATTCCGGAATACTGTAACCAAGCAGATCACAAACCAAAAGAAGTACATAAAGTATAAATATCAAAACACCGGATTGTAAAAAGTAGGACTTTAGAGTTCTTCAAAACTCAGTTTGATGTTATTTGAGTATTAGGTGAATAGGATTGGGGAGTTTGTTGGGCAGAATGTTCTGTTCTTGGCAGAACTATTTTCTCCTGAGCTGGTGTCTTTTACAGTGATATAAAACAGTCATAATCGTCTTGGCTTCTACATAACATAACATTCTTCATGGCTGTCAGATTCTAACCCAAGAGCATCAAGTGCAAGGCAAGCAAACAGGCCAACCTAACAGTCTCTCTTGCAGGGTCCATTCATGCACACCAATCAACCTAAAACACAAGTCCTTGGGAATGTATTAAGAAACCAGGAGTACTAAGATGAAAATTTAAACAAATATAACATGCCAGCTCCACCTGAACCACTGAATCTGGTTGCTTCAAAAAATAATAGTTGTAAATAATTAAGTCAACAAGAAACTTATATCTATAACTACAGATAACTACAGTAGTATAGTGTATTCATTATTATCATCATCTATCAAAGCTTACAATTTGTTCACATAATAGTACAATCCCATGAAATTCTCTGAATAAAGTTATTATAGAACAGAAAGCAGCACTTACTGCTGGGTGTCATAGTCGTCATGATGGGTGTCTTAGGCACTACATTTACATATATGCATCTCATCTCAGACTGCTGCCTGGAAGAGAGGGAGTGACGTGCTGAAACATTTTTCTGCATTTTAACTCACATTTCTCTCGTTGTTTTTAAAAGACTTACCCTGCCGTAGTCAAAGCTGTAAAACAAAATGGTATATAGTTGCCCACGTCATTTTCAGATGGGGTCCACATTACAGTTGCTTTACCAGTTCCTGTCATGGTATCAAACTGGAATGATTTGTTCAGATTCAGTGGGCCAGTAACCTCTATATCAGAAACCCTGGAAGAGAGAAAGTGTAATTACAAATGAAATTATAAACAACCTTCACAGCAGTCTTATACAAATGTCATATAAATTTAGTCACGTGAACCTTAGAGGCATCAAAAATATTCAGAGCACCTGAATAAATATTTGTTCTTTGGTTTTCAAAGAAATATTCCTGATGCTTGACGGGATGATTGTTTCCTGTTTAATTTTTTACTGTTATCCTCTGTTAGTCGCACTCTTTACTCGTCTCCTGTGACCAGTAGTTAGTGATGGAGGGTGATTACTGGAACAGCATTTGTGGCTGTGAGCCAAGCTAAATGTGGGCTGTCAGAACATAAACAGTGTGGTGGGAAGTAAAAAGCATTTTATCATGTGATATTAGTAATAGTTCTTCAGAGATGGACAGTGAGTGATTGCATGATTGGTTCTAGTTATAGCTGTGGTGAGCATATAAATGTGATCATTCAGCTCAAACAATAATCAAAAAAGTGACTTCTGTTCTGACAAGAGTGATAGGAAATGTTAAAAGCCGCTGTTCACTTGACCTTCAGGGTGCAAGTCAGACTTATTAGATGCAGATGATCTCTTACAGTATTTAATCTGTTCATAAGTAATGTTAGATATAATTGTGACCTACAAGTGTGCACAGCGACTGATCTAACACAACGCGCTGAAATTCAGTTCCATGTGTACATGTGGTCTGATGTCAGTTTTGATGAGCTGCTGATTTTACTTTTGCTTGTTCATCATTCAAAGGCCCAAAGTTAAAATGTGCTCATCAATAAAACTTGAAACATCCTATCTACAGCAGATGAAACTCTTCCACACACTTTCACAAAATGGAAAAACAAATCTGAATGTGCAAAAGCAGCAATTTTAAACCTTATCAAGCAGACTCAGTCATGTACAAAAATCAATTTTTATACAACACAAACCAAAGTGCACAAATGTCCACCATATTAGATGAATAAACAAATGAAAACATGTGTCAGAGATACAGAAACTCACAGAAAATCCACCAGGTGCTCTACAATAGGCACGTGGGCAGTCTGTGCAAAACTCAGTCTCCTACTGTTGGAACATTCCAGTGGTATGTGGATCAAGCAGAATCTCCTGAAGCATCACTGGAGGACTTTGAATGGCCATCCCATAGCCTAAAAGTCTTTAATGGCTACCCAGACGTGTGACTGGGCCTCAGGATTAAGGAGCTTAGAGTTTGGAGGGAGCAGCAGACTAAGGCTCGCCTGGCAGGTAGACAGAAGGCCAGAGCTGAGAGAAGGCGAATGTTGTGGTTCAGCTAAATAAGGTGAGCCTGGGGAACTACAGGAAAACAGCTATTAAGTGAACCTGAGACCCCACAGGGCAGGTACTGACCGTATTGTGTAGGAAGGGCCTGAGGATTATGTGTTTGATAGTTTACCATTTTATGGAATATTCAATTCTCCCTTGCTGAAGTTTATTCCCTTATGGGTTAATAAACCCCTTGCATTTGTAAGTTTGAATTTCTGTGATGCTGTTTGGGTTCAGGGTCAGCTCCAGAGTACCCTTAAGTCCTCACTCTTGCAATGAATAAGTGATAACTTGTGAATACAATAATGAGCACAGAATTTCTATTAGATTCATCTGAGTAAGGGGATTCCACAAGTTCATCACAGTTTTTGGAAATGTGCTTCTGTCTTTTATGTGCATAACAAAGAACTCATATTGCTTAATTCCTCCATAGATACCAATATGTTGCATTTCTGTGTAAACTGGTTTGCTTTCCCCTGAGTAGAGTTTCTTCAGCATGTTCCTTCTTTAGTCAAGATCCCCCTACTCTCTCCGTCTCGTTTGCCCTTCCATCCCATGGCGCTATTTTGAGGGGCAATCTCACTAAAAGAAATAGCCCTTATCACAAATCCATAAAACCACATTAACATACAGCAGATAGAAGACAGAAATAAATTGCACACATACACAAGCCAAATTACATGGCGCTGTTATCCTCTCAGGCATGGAATGCGATTGTGGGTTTACACATCATAATATGATTAATTGTACGCAGGTATAGCAAGGAGTAGAAAGAAAAATACATTTGTTTACTCAATGTTCATGAATTGAAAGAGCAACTGGAAAAAAATTTAACAGGTCATACACTAGTAAGGTGAATGATCAACTGAGCCTATCAGCTAAAGAGTCAGGGGCGCCTGTAGGGAGTTTGCAGGTTATCTCCTTGTCAATATGGGTTTGCACCGAGTGCTCCTGTTTCCTCCCACAGTCCTAAGATATTTAGGTCAGGTGGATTGGTAATGCTGAATTGTCACCGGTGTGTATGTATGTATGTGTTCACATTGTGATTGACTGGCACCCTGTCCAAGGGTTGCTCCTGCCTTGTTCATTTAGGAATATTTATCATAAACAACATGCAGTTCATCATAATTTTATTTTACTGTTACTCTGCTTTTTGCAAATATGTCCACAAATCCCCAAAATTAATTCTGCTTGCTCTCCTTGAGCAGCAATGTTAACAGATAAAGACAATGCAATCTTATAAACTTTAAACAATTATTGAAACACTTTCTTACAAGGCTCAAGAAACACTGTCAACTCAGGTGTTTAGACAACTTTTCTGTTTCCTCTTAAGTATTCTCTGCTCTGCTCTGTCTTTTGATTTTTTCCTCTGCCTCGGTCTCCTCATCCTTGAAATTTTTAAATAAATAATCGTTTCACCGTAATTGCAGGTTCCAATCGGGTGCGCATGTGTGTGAGCGCATTTCGCGCCAAGGTTGATTGAGTTGCTTGGCTGATCATACATACACGTGCAAATGTGAGCAGATCAGTCAGGTGCCTCATTCACACCTTGCAGGTAGCAGCATATCACAACTGCTTTCAATCAGGTCAGATAAATGGAGCCTGCATGGCAGAGAGTATAGAATTTTAATCAAAAATATATAGAATTGCAGCCTCCTTAGCGTTACATTTTTTTTTTGAAAAAGACATTTTAAAAGCAGTGCATTTTTTTGTTTGAAAAATTACATAGTTATTAAATCTGATCTTTCTACCGTAAAACGTGCAAAATGCTAAAAGTACAAAGTGAGAAGTGTAGAAAGTATAATAATGCTAAAATAATAATAATAATAATGAATAATAATAAAAATAATGCTAATACCATATATACTGTGAAAACGTGTTGTATGTATGGTATATCTAGAATCACTGTGAAATACACAGTTCAACATCACAGTCAGGACAATAGTAACGTGATTCCTTGCTGATTTTCTTTCCAGACTGATCAGCTTTTGAACAGCAAACTGCAAATGTGCGACTGACCTGAGCATCACTTTCAGATTCATCAAAAGCACTTTTGATTTCACTTTCTATTTCAATTTCACAACACTTGGTAACACTCGGGCCTGTTGCTTATGCAAGATGCTACTGTGTCATTTCCCGAGCAATGCTTGGTACTAACTCTGTTGGCACTTTTACAGCCCGAGTAATCCTCAGGTCTAGTGCTTACGCTAGACATGTCTATACGGTTGCCCAAGTGATGCTCGGGTCTAACGCTAAGGAGGTTAATCACAAAGAATTTTAGTTAATATTTTAATCAATACATGATCATTTTTACAATTTAATACAAGTATAAACTTATATGAAATATATGATAATGAATTAGGAAACATAAGGATAAGACTTGAATGTAACTGAAGGATTAACTAATGTAATTTTAAGTTTAGGCATGTGAAGCTCTTGCCTCACATTAGAGGAGCTGCCAATGTAATTACTAAGGTTAAAATAAAGTAGATGATTAATAAACACCCCCTTAAAAAGCGAGGACAAACTAATGAGAAAGCCCAAACACCCCTATTAAGACACAGTGATAAGATCAATGGGAAAACCTGTAGGACACCCCTTTAAACGAAGCGATACTTAGAATAATGGAAGAATTGACATACTGTATATATGAAGTTACTGCTGGCTGTAGTTGATTGGTTAAGATGATAGAATTCTACATATTAAGAGTCAGATGATGTGATTTATTAGATGAGGTAATGGTGCTAGAAAAGTATAAAACAGAATGAATTGCTTAATTAATAGATCATTCCATGGACTGAGGCATTTATGCATGATCTGTCAATAAAGAAATGTTCTGCACACTCATCTGGGTCGTGACTGCCTTCTTTGAATATAGAGGAATGTTTTTTCCACATCACTGTCCAGATGACATACCTGTGGAAGCATGGAGGTGTTTTGGAGAGATGGCAGTGGAGCTTTTAACCAGATTATTTAATGGAATCTTGGAAAGTGAGAGGATGCCCAAGGAGTGGAGAAGAAGTGTACTGGTACCGATATTTAAGAATAAGGGGGATGTGCAGGACTGTAGTAAGCACAGGGGGATAAAACTGATGAGCCACAGAATGGTTATGGGAAAGAGTAGTGGAAGCTTGGTTAAGAAGGGAGGTGATGATTAGTGAGCAGCAGTGTGGTTTCATGCCAGGAAAGAACACTACAGATATGATGTTTGCCGTGAGGATGTTGATGGAGAAGTATAGAGAAGGCCAGAAGGAGTTGCATTGTGTCTTTTTGTACCTGGAGAAAGCATATGACAGGGTGCCTCGAGAGGAGTTGTGATATTGTATGAGGACGTCGGGAGTGGCAGAGAAGTATGTAAGAGTGGCACATGATATGTACGAGGGAAGTGTGACAGTGGTGAGGTCTGCAGTTGGAGTGACGGATGCATTCAAAGTGGAGGTGGTGTTAAATCAGGAGTCGGCTCTCAGCCCTTTCTTATTTGCAATGGTGATGGACAGGTTGACAGATTAGATTAGATAGGAGTGACTGTGGACTATGATTTTTGCTGATGACATTGTGATCTGTAGCGAGAGTAGGGAGCAGGTTGAGGAGACCCTGGAGAGGTGGAGATATGCTCTGGAGAAGAGAGGAATGAAGGTCAGTAGGAACAAGACAGAATACATGTGTGTGAATGAGAGGGAGGTCAGTGGAATGGTGAGGATTCAAGGAGTAGAGTTGGCAAAGGTGGATGAGTTTAAATACTTGCGATCAACAGTATAGAGTAATGGGGATTGTGGAAGAGAAGTGAAGAAGAGAGTGTAGGTGGAATGGGTGGAGAAGAGTGTCAGAAGTGATTTGTGACAGACGGGTACCAGCAAGAGTGAAAGGGAAGGTCTACAGGATGGTAGTGAGACCAGCTATGTTATATGGGCTGGAGAGGGTGGCCCTGACCAGAAAGTAGGAGACAGAGCTGGACGTGGCAGAGTTAAAGATGTTAAGATTTACACTGGGTGTGACGAGGATGGACAGGATTAGAAATGAGTACATTTCAGGGTCAGCTCAAGTTGGACGGTTGGGAGACAAAGTCAGAGAGGAGAGACTGCGTTGGTTTGGCCATGAGCAGAGGAGAGATGTTGGGTAAATTGGGAAAAGGATATTAAGGATAGAACTGCCAGGCAAGAGGTAAAGAGGAAGGCCTAAGACAAGGTTTATGGATGTGGTGAGAGAAGACATGCAGGTGATGGGTGTGAAAGAGCAAGATGACAAGGACAGGAAGATATGGAAAAAGATGATCCGCTGTGGCAACCACTAACGGGAGCAGCGGAAAGAAGAAGTAGAAGTTTTTTCCACGTCAAAAAGGGGACAGAAGGGCAGTGATAGACAGAAAAAAGTTAGAGGAAGAGAGAACACAAAGACTTGGAGGATAAAGGAAAACATGATAATAGATGGAAGGATCAGGAGAGGAGCTGGCAGTCAGGAACATGAGCCACAGCAGAGCAGCGTGTGGCAGAGACTCAGGAGGTGGCTGGTAAGCATAAGAGCAGAAGAGACCAAATGCTCCAAGGAGTTTCCCACCTGAAGTAGTGTGGTGACAGCAGATGGGAGAAAGCGCAGGGCTCATGGATTTCTGCAAATGCTGGTGGATGATGTTGAGGATCATAAGTCGGGTTTGGGGGCACCCCAGTGGTGGCTGAATTAGGTGGCTAGGGTGTAGGCCCATGAAGGATGACTGTGCTTGTTGACAGGTGTCCCTGGGAACTGAGGAGATCCTGATGGGTGAGCAGCAGAGAGGATGGATTTTAAGAAGAATGAACCAGGGCTTGTGAGTTTTTAAAGAACTGCTTACTGTTTGTGATTTTTAACCTCATTTATATGGATATTTTCATTTGGCCTTTTAACCTCCACATGTTTATTGCTCATTATTTTAATTTATGCACATTTTTGCACTAACCACTTGCTGAATGTATATGTCCTCATTTGCCTGGCTCATCTCAGTACAAGACTATTGATGGTTATGTGTTGAAGTGATAAGGGAGTGTGGAGCTGACCCAGTCTGTCACCAGGCTATACACTGCATTAAAAAACTTGACCATGATATTATATTACAGTCACAGATCAAAAAGTTTACTTGTCTCCCAGATACACATGGAGAGAAGAGGAGCTTAAATGGCAGCAGCAAACCTACATAACTTACTTTCTAATGACCTTACAAGGAACAAACGTTAACCAGAGAGGAAGACAGATGTGCAAAAGAAATACAGAAAAGAGCAGAACATAAATACACATATAAAAACTGAACCACCACAAGTGTCCAGCGTATGTGGAACTCGTCTACTAAAACTAAAAACAGGGAATGAAGGAAACTAACTTTACACCCGTAAAGAAGTCCCCATGTAGCATATGAAGCTTAATATCAGAAGAAAAATAATTGTATGGTTAATAGGAGTCACAAGGGGGGCATTAATTTTTCAGGACCCCCGCTTGCAGGTGCCTTTGACATTAGGCAATGTCAAATGCAAAAATGGGAAAAGAGAGGTCCTCAGCACTGAATAAGATGTTATCAATAACTACTAAACAAGAACCACTGGGAATTCACAAGATGGTAGAAAGCTTGGTGCTACAAGCAATGACGGAAGGCTTCAATCAGCCCCTTTATTTCCCCCATTCCTCCCATTACACAACTGCAGTAGAGCAGGAAATCCTCACGTGGAAAGAAAGGAAAGTCCTTCATACATGTCAAGATGTTAATTACTGGCGCCTATCCTGAGAAAGTCAGGCAGAATGCCAAAGTCATCTCTGGACAAGACATCAAAAGTCAGCCACATGCACACCTACACTTGTTTATATGCAAGATCAATTTTATAGAACACAGTCAGCTGGTATCTGGGACCTGGAGAAACCCAACACAAACATGGAGAAATCAGATATGGTCTGAGTGGAGATTTGATCCCAGGACTATCAGGATGTTACTCTATGCACTGTACTGTCTTCTAATGAACTCAGAAATATTAAAATGTTAATCAAAGCACTTAATAAAATGAGATATGAAATAGTGAAAGATTCTTTACAACAAGTCATTCATGACAGAATTTTTGAAAATGTAAAATCATTCAGAAAAACTTAGAACTTACTGTGACAGTGATGCATATGCAGTGATGTTGAACTCAAATTGACTACCAACAAATGCAGTTATTCTTTCCTCATTTAGAGGAGTAGAATCCAAAAACAGAGGTATGTATTCCCCCAAGGTACAGCCGGGATGTTCAGAAATATCTAGAAAACATAGCAAAAAGCAAATAAGTGTCCAATGCTGACAGTAAAGACAGTCATCTTCTGGCAGTTGATGTGTCAATGTTAAAGCTGAGCAGAAGTCGCTTGCAAATTGCATAAAAGCCCTCTAAATCATGTATAGTACATTCAGTCTGAATAAATATGGCAGCCTTAAGGATGAGGAGCGATTTAAACTGAGTGCTATTAAGGAACTTCAAACACTGTAAAAACACCTACCTAGATTGGGCAAAAGTCACCTAGCAGTGTAGCCTGAGCCTGGCAGGTTCATTGAAGCGCAGTCTTGTTGATGTTTAGAGCCTTTTTTGGACTTCTGCTATTCCTTGCTTTAAAAAACTTTGCTATAAATAACCTAAGAATGTACACCATGGAAGAATTTTTCTAAGGACAAAGAGAATGAGAACTTACCTTGATGCATGGTAAGAACATCTTATTTTTTGTCATGGTATATATTATCTTTAAATAATTATAAATCAGATCAATATCTTTTTTGACACAACATACCATGGATAGATATTGGGTTGTATAAAACAGAAAACATATAATTTATTTTCCCAAAAAAAATACATAAGCCCATATTGTGAATTTCCCATTGGGATTAATAAAGTATCTATCTATCTATCTATCTATCTATCTATCTATCTATCTATCTATCTATCTATCTATCTATCTATCTATCTATCTATCTATCTATCTATCTATCTATTTGCAAAATAAAACACTAATGTAAGAGCCAATCCTAAAAAGCTAATGTTGTAGTCACAACATTAAAAGTCAAAACTTTTAAAGCGATGACACTCCAGCTTTGGAATTTTTTGCTTGAGTATCATGCTCAGTACTCCAGCCTTACTGGTAGCTGTAGAATTCCGGAATACTGTAACCAAGCAGATCACAAACCAAAAGAAGTACATAAAGTATAAATATCAAAACACCGGATTGTAAAAAGTAGGACTTTAGAGTTCTTCAAAACTCAGTTTGATGTTACTTGAGTATTAGGTGAATAGGATTGGGGAGTTTGTTGGGCAGAATGTTCTGTTCTTGGCAGAACTATTTTCTCCTGAGCTGGTGTCTTTTACAGTGATATAAAACAGTCATAATCGTCTTGGCTTCTACATAACATAACATTCTTCATGGCTGTCAGATTCTAACCCAAGAGCATCAAGTGCAAGGCAAGCAAACAGGCCAACCTAACAGTCTCTCTTGCAGGGTCCATTCATGCACACCAATCAACCGAAAACACAAGTCCTTGGGAATGTATTAAGAAACCAGGAGTACTAAGATGAAAATTTAAACAAATATAACATGCCAGCTCCACCTGAACCACTGAATCTGGTTGCTTCAAAAAATAATAGTTGTAAATAATTAAGTCAACAAGAAACTTATATCTATAACTACAGATAACTACAGTAGTATAGTGTATTCATTATTATCATCATCTGTCAAAGCTTACAATTTGTTCACATAATAGTACAATCCCATGAAATTCTCTGAATAAAGTTATTATAGAACAGAAAGCAGCACTTACTGCTGGGTGTCATAGTCGTCATGATGGGCGTCTTAGGCATTACATTTACATATATGCATCTCATCTCAGACTGAGACCTGGAAGAGAGGGAGTGACGTGCTGAAACATTTTTCTGCATTTTAACTCACATTTCTCTCGTTGTTTTTAAAAGACTTACCCTTCCGTAGTCAAAGCTGTAAAACAAAATGGTATATAGTTGCCCATGTCATTTTCAGATGGGGTCCACATTACAGTTGCATTATCAGTTCCTGTCATGGTATCAAACTGGAATGATTTGTTCAGATTCAGTGGGCCAGTAACCTCTATATCAGAAACCCTGGAAGAGAGAAAGTGTAATTACAAATGAAATTATAAACAACCTTCACAGCAGTCTTATACAAATGTCATATAAATTTAGTCACGTGAACCTTAGAGGCATCAAAAATATTCAGAGCACCTGAATAAATATTTGTTCTTTGGTTTTCAAAGAAATATTCCTGATGCTTGACGGGATGATTGAGTCCTGTTTAATTTTTTACTGTTATCCTCTGTTAGTCGCACTCTTTACTCGTCACCTGTGAACAGTAGTTAGTGATGGAGGGTGATTACTGGAACAGCATTTGTGGCTGTGAGCCAAGCTAAATGTGGGCTGTCAGAACATAAACAGTGTGGTGGGAAGTAAAAAGCATTTCATCATGTGATATTAGTAATAGTTCTTCAGAGATGGACGGTGAGTGATTGCATGATTGGTTCTAGTTATAGCTGTGGTGAGCATATAAATGTGATCATTCAGCTCAAACAATAATCAAAAAAGTGACTTCTGTTCTGACAAGAGTGATAGGAAATGTTAAAAGCCGCTGTTCACTTGACCTTCAGGGTGCAAGTCAGACTTATTAGATGCAGATGATCTCTTACAGTATTTAATCTGTTCATAAGTAATGTTAGATATAATTGTGACCTACAAGTGTGCACAGCGACTGATCTAACACAACGCGCTGAAATTCAGTTCCATGTGTACATGTGGTCTGATGTCAGTTTTGATGAGCTGCTGATTTTACTTTTGCTTGTTCGTCATTCAAAGGCTCAAAGTTAAAATGTGCTCATCAATAAAACTTGAAACATCCTATGTACAGCAGATCAAACTCTTCCACACACTTTCACAAAATGGAAAAACAAATCTGAATGTGCAAAAGCAGCAATTTTAAACCTTATCAAGCAGACTCAGTCATGTACAAAAATCAATTTTTATACAACACAAACCAAAGTGCACAAATGTCCACCATATTAGATGAATAAACAAATGAAAACATGTGTCAGAGATACAGAAACTCACAGAAAATCCACCAGGTGCTCTACAATAGGCACGTGGGCAGTCTGTGCAAAACTCAGTCTCCTACTGTTGGAACATTCCAGTGGTATGTGGATCAAGCAGAATCTCCTGAAGCGTCACTGGAGGACTTTGAATGGCCATCCCATAGCCTAAAAGTCTTTAATGGCTACCCAGACGTGTGACTGGGCCTCAGAATTAAGGAGCTTAGAGTTTGGAGGGAGCAGCAGACTAAGGCTCGCCTGGCAGGTAGACAGAAGGCCAGAGCTGAGAGAAGGCGAATGTTGTGGTTCAGCTAAATAAGGTGAGCCTGGGGAACTACAGGAAAACAGCTATTAAGTGAACCTGAGACCCCACAGGGCAGGTACTGACCGTATTGTGTAGGAAGGGCCTGAGGATTATGTGTTTGATAGTTTACCATTTTATGGAATATTCAATTCTCCCTTGCTGAAGTTTATTCCCTTATGGGTTAATAAACCCCTTGCATTTGTAAGTTTGAATTTCTGTGATGCTGTTTGGGTTCAGGGTCAGCTCCAGAGTACCCTTAAGTCCTCACTCTTGCAATGAATAAGTAGTGATAACTTGTGAATACAATAATGAGCACAGAATTTCTATTAGATTCATCTGAGTAAGGGGATTCCACAAGTTCATCACAGTTTTTGGAAATGTGCTTCTGTCTTTTATGTGCATAACAAAGAACTCATATTGCTTAATTCCTCCATAGATACCAATATGTTGCATTTCTGTGTAAACTGGTTTGCTTTCCCCTGAGTAGAGTTTCTTCAGCATGTTCCTTCTTTAGTCAAGATCCCCCTACTCTCTCCGTCTCTTGTTTGCCCTTCCATCCCATGGCTCTATTTTGAGGGGCAATCTCACTAAAAGAAATAGCCCTTATCACAAATCCATAAAACCACATTAACATACAGCAGATAGAAGACAGAAATAAATTGCACACATACACAAGCCAAATTACATGGCGCTGTTATCCTCTCAGGCATGGAATGCGATTGTGGGTTTACACATCATAATATGATTAATTGTACGCAGGTATAGCAAGGAGTAGAAAGAAAAATACATTTGTTTACTCAATGTTCATGAATTGAAAGAGCAACTGGAAAAAAATTTAACAGGTCATACACTAGTAAGGTGAATGATCAACTGAGCCTATCAGCTAAAGAGTCAGGGGCGCCTGTAGGGAGTTTGCAGGTTATCTCCTTGTCAATATGGGTTTGCACCGAGTGCTCCTGTTTCCTCCCACAGTCCTAAGATATTTAGGTCAGGTGGATTGGTAATGCTGAATTGTCACCGGTGTGTATGTATGTATGTGTTCACATTGTGATTGACTGGCACCCTGTCCAAGGGTTGCTCCTGCCTTGTTCATTTAGGAATATTTATCATAAACAACATGCAGTTCATCATAATTTTATTTTACTGTTACTCTGCTTTTTGCAAATATGTCCACAAATCCCCAAAATTAATTCTGCTTGCTCTCCTTGAGCAGCAATGTTAACAGATAAAGACAATTCAATCTTATAAACTTTAAACAATTATTGAAACACTTTCTTATAAGGCTCGAGAAACACTGTCAACTCAGGTGTTTAGACAACTTTTCTGTTTCCTCTTAAGTATTCTCTGCTCTGCTCTGTCTTTTGATTTTTTCCTCTGCCTCGGTCTCCTCATCCTTGAAATTTTTAAATAAATAATCGTTTCACCGTAATTGCAGGTTCCAGTCGGGTGCGCATGTGTGTGAGCGCATTTCGCGCCAAGGTTGATTGAGTTGCTTGGCTGATCATACATACACGTGCAAATGTGAGCAGATCAGTCAGGTGCCTCATTCACACCTTGCAGGTAGCAGCATATCACAACTGCTTTCAATCAGGTCAGATAAAAGGAGCCTGCATGGCAGAGAGTATAGAATTTTAATCAAAAATATATAGAATTGCAGCCTCCTTAGCGTTACATTTTTTTTTTTGAAAAAGACATTTTAAAAGCAGTGCATTTTTTGGTTTGAAAAATTACATAGTTATTAAATCTGATCTTTCTACCGTAAAACGTGCAAAATGCTAAAAGTACAAAGTGAGAAGTGTAGAAAGTATAATAATGCTAAAATAATAATAATAATAATGAATAATAATAAAAATAATGCTAATACCATATATACTGTGAAAACGTGTTGTATGTATGGTATATCTAGAATCACTGTGAAATACACAGTTCAACATCACAGTCAGGACAATAGTAACGTGATTCCTTGCTGATTTTCTTTCCAGACTGATCAGCTTTTGAACAGCAAACTGCAAATGTGCGACTGACCTGAGCATCACTTTCAGATTCATCAAAAGCACTTTTGATTTCACTTTCTATTTCAATTTCACAACACTTGGTAACACTCGGGCCTGTTGCTTATGCAAGATGCTACTGTGTCATTTCCCGAGCAATGCTTGGTACTAACTCTGTTGGCACTTTTACAGCCCGAGTAATCCTCAGGTCTAGTGCTTACGCTAGACATGTCTATACGGTTGCCCAAGTGATGCTCGGGTCTAACGCTAAGGAGGTTAATCAAAAAGAATTTTAGTTAATATTTTAATCAATACATGATCATTTTTACAATTTAATACAAGTATAAACTTATATGAAATATATGATAATGAATTAGGAAACATAAGGATAAGACTTGAATGTAACTGAAGGATTAACTAATGTAATTTTAAGTTTAGGCATGTGAAGCTCTTGCCTCACATTAGAGGAGCTGCCAATGTAATTACTAAGGTTAAAATAAAGTAGATGATTAATAAACACCCCCTTAAAAAGCGAGGACAAACTAATGAGAAAGCCCAAACACCCCTATTAAAACACAGTGATAAGATCAATGGGAAAACCTGTAGGACACCCCTATAAACGAAGCGATGCTTAGAATAATGGAAGAATTGACATACTGTATATATGAAGTTACTGCTGGCTGTAGTTGATTGGTTAAGATGATAGAATTCTACATATTAAGAGTCAGATGATGTGATTTATTAGATGAGGTAATGGTGCTAGAAAAGTATAAAACAGAATGAATTGCTTAATTAATAGATCATTCCATGGACTGAGGCATTTATGCATGATCTGTCAATAAAGAAATGTTCTGCACACTCATCTGGGTCGTGACTGCCTTCTTTGAATATAGAGGAATGTTTTTTCCACATCACTGTCCAGATGACATACCTGTGGAAGCATGGAGGTGTTTTGGAGAGATGGCAGTGGAGCTTTTAACCAGATTATTTAATGGAATCTTGGAAAGTGAGAGGATGCCCAAGGAGTGGAGAAGAAGTGTACTGGTACCGATATTTAAGAATAAGGGGGATGTGCAGGACTGTAGTAAGCACAGGGGGATAAAACTGATGAGCCACAGAATGGTTATGGGAAAGAGTAGTGGAAGCTTGGTTAAGAAGAGAGGTGATGATTAGTGAGCAGCAGTGTGGTTTCATGCCAGGAAAGAACACTACAGATATGATGTTTGCCGTGAGGATGTTGATGGAGAAGTATAGAGAAGGCCAGAAGGAGTTGCATTGTGTCTTTTTGTACCTGGAGAAAGCATATGACAGGGTGCCTCGAGAGGAGTTGTGATATTGTATGAGGACGTCGGGAGTGGCAGAGAAGTATGTAAGAGTGGCACATGATATGTACGAGGGAAGTGTGACAGTGGTGAGGTCTGCAGTTGGAGTGACGGATGCATTCAAATTGGAGGTGGTGTTAAATCAGGAGTCGGCTCTCAGCCCTTTCTTATTTGCAATGGTGATGGACAGGTTGACAGATTAGATTAGATAGGAGTGACTGTGGACTATGATTTTTGCTGATGACATTGTGATCTGTAGCGAGAGTAGGGAGCAGGTTGAGGAGACCCTGGAGAGGTGGAGATATGCTCTGGAGAAGAGAGGAATGAAGGTCAGTAGGAACAAGACAGAATACATGTGTGTGAATGAGAGGGAGGTCAGTGGAATGGTGAGGATGCAAGGAGTAGAGTTGGCAAAGGTGGATGAGTTTAAATACTTGGGATCAACAATATAGAGTAATGGGGATTGTGGAAGAGAAGTGAAGAAGAGAGTGCAGGTGGAATGGGTGGAGAAGAGTGTCAGAAGTGATTGGGAAAGTGCAAGAGTGAAAGGGAAGGTCTACAGGATGGTAGTGAGACCAGCTATGTTATATGGGCTGGAGAGGGTGGCCCTGACCAGAAAGCAGGAGACAGAGCTGGACGTGGCAGAGTTAAAGATGTTAAGATTTACACTGGGTGTGACGAGGATGGACAGGATTAGAAATGAGTACATTTCAGGGTCAGCTCAAGTTGGACGGTTGGGAGACAAAGTCAGAGAGGAGAGACTGCGTTGGTTTGGCCATGAGCAGAGGAGAGATGTTGGGTAAATTGGGAAAAGGATATTAAGGATAGAGCTGCCAGGCAAGAGGAAAAGAGGAAGGCCTAAGACAAGGTTTATGGATGTGGTGAGAGAAGACATGCAGGTGATGAGTGTGACAGAGCAAGATGACAAGGACAGGAAGATATGGAAAAAGATGATCCGCTGTGGCAACCACTAACGGGAGCAGCGGAAAGAAGAAGTAGAAGTTTTTTCCACGTCAAAAGGGGGACAGAAGGGCAGTGATAGACAGAAAAAAGTTAGAGGAAGAGAGAACACAAAGACTTGGAGGATAAAGGAAAACATGATAATAGATGGAAGGATCAGGAGAGGAGCTGGCAGTCAGGATCATGAGCCACAGCAGAGCAGCGTGTGGCAGAGACTCAGGAGGTGGCTGGTAAGCATAGGAGCAGAAGAGACCAAATGCTCCAAGGAGTTTCCCACCTGAAGGTAGTGTGGTGACGGCAGATGGGAGAAAGCGCAGGGCTCATGGATTCCTGCAAATGCTGGTGGATGATGTTGAGGGACATAAGTCGGGTTTGGGGGCACCCCAGTGGTGGCTGAATGAGGTGGCTAGGGTGTAGGCCCATGAAGGATGACTGTGCTTGTTGACAGGTGTCCCTGGGAACTGAGGAGATCCTGATGGGTGAGCAGCAGAGAGGATGGATTTTAAGAAGAATGAACCAGGGCTTGTGAGTTTTTAAAGAACTGCTTACTGTTTGTGATTTTTAACCTCATTTATATGGATATTTTCATTTGGCCTTTTAACCTCCACATGTTTATTGCTCATTATTTTAATTTATGCACATTTTTGCACTAACCACTTGCTGAATGTGTATGTCCTCATTTGCCTGGCTCATCTCAGTACAAGACTATTGATGGTTATGTGTTGAAGTGATAAGGGAGTGTGGAGCTGACCCAGTCTGTCACCAGGCTATACACTGCATTAAAAAAGTTGCCCATGATATTATATTACAGTCACAGATCAAAAAGTTTACTTGTCTCCCTGATACAAATGGAGAGAAGAGGAGCTTCAATGGCAGACGCAAACCTACATAACTTACTTTCTAATGACCTTACAAGGAACAAACGTTAACCAGAGAGGAAGACAGATGTGCAAAAGAAATACAGAAAAGAGCAGAACATAAATACACGTATAAAAACTGAACCACCACAAGTGTCCAGCGTATGTGGAACTCGTCTACTAAAACTAAAAACAGGGAATGAAGGAAACTAACTTTACACCCGTAAAGAAGTCCCCATGTAGCATATGAAGCTTAATATCAGAAGAAAAATAATTGTATGGTTAATAGGAGTCACAAGGGGGGCATTAATTTTTCAGGACCCCCGCTTGCAGGTGCCTTTGACATTAGGCAATGTCAAATGCAAAAATGGGAAAAGAGAGGTCCTCAGCACTGAATAAGATGTTATCAATAACTACTAAACAAGAACCACTGGGAATTCACAAGATGGCAGAAAGGCAGAAAGCTTGGTGCTACAAGCAATGATGGAAGGCTTCAATCAGCCCCTTTATTTCCCCCATTCCTCCCATTACACAACTGCAGTAGAACAGGAAATCCTCACATGGAAAGAAAGGAAAGTCCTTCATACATCTCAAGATGTTAATAACTGGCGCCTATCCTGAGAAAGTCAGGCAGAATGTCAAAGTCATCTCTGGACAAGACATCAAAAGTCAGCCACATGTGCGCCTACACTCGGTTATATGCAAGATCAATTTTATAGAACACAGTCAGCTGGTATCTGGGACCTGCAGGAACCCAACACAAACATGGAGAAATCAGATATGGTCTGAGTGGAGATTTGATCCCAGGACTATCAGGATGTTACTCTATGCACTGTACTGTCTTCTAATGAACTCAGAAATATTAAAATGTTAATCAAAGCACTTAATAAAATGAGATATGAAATAGTGAAAGATTCTTTACAACAAGTCATTCATGACAGAATTTTTGAAAATGTAAAATCATTCAGAAAAACTTAGAACTTACTGTGACAGTGATGCATATGCAGTGATGTTGAACTCAAATTGACTACCAACAAATGCAGTTATTCTTTCCTCATTTAGAGGAGTAGAATCCAAAAACAGAGGTATGTAATCCCCCAAGGTACAGCCGGGAGGTTGATAAAAATCTAGAAAACATAGCAAATAGCAAATAAGTGTCCAATGCTGACAGTAAAGACAGTCATCTTCTGGCAGTTGATGTGTCAATGTTAAAGCTGAGCAGAAGTCGCTTGCAAATTGCATTAAAGCCCTCTAAATCATGTATAGTACATTCAGTCTGAATAAATATGGCAGCCTTAAGGATGAGGAGCGATTTAAACTGAGTGCTATTAAGGAACTTCAAACACTGTAAAAACACCTACCTGAGTTGGGGAAAGTCAACTAGCGGTGTAGCTTAAGCCTGGCAGGTTCATTGAAGTGTAGTCTTGTTGATGTTTAGAGCCTTTTTTGTACTTCTGCTATTCCTTGCTTTAAAAAACTTTGCTATAAATAACCTAAGAATGTACACCATGGAAGAATTTTTCTAAGGACAAAGAGAATGAGAACTTACCTTGATGCATGGTAAGAACATCTTATTTTTTGTCATGGTATATATTATCTTTAAATAATTATAAATCAGATCAATATCTTTTTTGACACAACATACCATGGATAGATATTGGGTTGTATAAAACAGAAAACATATAATTTATTTTCCCAAAAAAAATACATAAGCCCATATTGTGAATTTCCCATTGGGATTAATAAAGTATCTATCTATCTATCTATCTATGCAATTTGTTCTGTGCCTGACAATTTAGAAGCGGCCACAATCGCTGCTTCAACTTGTTTTCCAATCTCTACGGCTTTACTTAACGTTAAGGTATCCGGTTCCAATAATAAACGCTCTCTCAGCTGTTCACAAGACGTTTTCTCAATCAGTGGGTCCCTTATTAACTCGTCTTGTAGTGTTCCAAACTTACAGTGTTGCACAAGCTCACGCAACGCTGAAACAAACTGTGTGATTGACTCACCCGGCTGCTGAGCATGCTGACAAAACTGAAAACGGCTCAGGAGGACGCTTTGGCTTGGGCCGAAATGGCCATCCAGTGCTGCCACCGCGGGTGCATAGTAGAAAAAATGCGCTGTCCTTCCGCTCCCAAACAGTGTAATAGAAGCGCCCTTTTCCTTGCTGTCTCAACGTTATTCAACCCGGCCGCCAACATGTACGTCTCGAACGAACGATACCAGCGTCTCCAGGGAACTAGCGGTTCACCAGGTACTGGCAAGAAAGAAGCTGGAGGAGGTAAACCAAACTCTGCCATCCTCGTCGCCAAACTGTTGTATCAGAAATAGCAGTTCACACACGTGTAATGTTTAACTATCTTTACTTTAATTTAACATCCACACCAACAACCAATACTTCCGTTTTCCTCCTACAACCCCCCACATCCGCTTCTGCACAGACATTACAGTGACGTCATCACTGGGGCCGGGACCTAGTGAGATATCCCGTGGATGGTCTGCAGAAGATTGAAAAAGAGAGTTAGTGCAGCTCACCACTTCCTGGTCTGGCGTGGTAGTACTATTCTTAAAGCCTTTCAGATGTCTCTCAATCGCATGTGAGTGATAAGGCACCCCCCCACCCCCACCCCTTAGCCCAGACCCATCAGGTCGGGCATCTTTGACTGAGAGCTCGTTAACTCTCGAGAGGGCATCAGCATTGTCATTGAGAGAACCCTTGCAATGAATAAGCAAGATGTTATACCGTTGACAGTCAAGAAACCACCTGGTGACCCGTGGATTCAACTCTTTGTGAAGGGCCATCCACTGTAAAGCAGCATGATCCGTAACAAGAGAGAACTCACATCACAAGAGGTATTATCTCAACTGTGTAATTGCCCATTTAATCACAAGGGCCACCCTTTTCAACGCTGCATACCTGTTCTCCCGATCCAGCAGTTTCCGGCTCAGGAACATAACGGGGTGTTTAACACCATAAACGCTCTGGCTCAGCACAGCACCTAAGCCTGTGTCAAAAGCGTTTGTCTGGAGAATAAAAGGAAGCTAAAAGTTAGGCGTTTTCAATACTGGTGCTGACATAAGGGCCTGTTTTAAGTCACAAAATGCAGCATCTGTCTTATGAGTTCATACCACATTATTAGGAGCCCTCTTCTTTGTTAAATCATTTAAGGGCACCACTCTCTCTGAAAACCTAGGTACAAACCGCCAGTAAAACCCAGCTAATCCGAAAAATGCTTGGACTTGTCGCTTGGTTCGCGAACGGGGCCACTTCAATATGGCATCAACCTTTGAACACTATGGCTTTACGGTACCCTGACTCACTAGGTAGCCTAAATATTTAGCTTCTTTCAACCCAAAAAAACATTTTTTTAAATTGATTTGAAGCCCAGCTTCTCCCTGTATCTGCAATACCGCTCTGACCTGCTGTAAGTGTTCCTTCCATGTGCTGGAATAAATAACTATGTCTTCTAAATAGGCAGCACTATACACGTTATGGGGGCAGAGCACTTTATCCACCAGACACTGGAAAGTCACAGGAGCCCCATGTAACATGAATGGAAGGATACAATACTGCCAGCATCTGCTAGGGGTGCTAAACATGATCTTGACCTCAGTGGCATCCATTAAAGGAACCTCCCAGTACCCCTTCGTCATGTCAAGTGTGGTCAAAAAATTAGCCTGTTCCAGCCTCTCAAGGAGGTCGTCCTCTTGAGGCATTGGATAAGCATCAAATTGGGAGACTTGATTAAGCCGACGGAAGTCGTTGAAAAACCTCCAGCTCCCGTCAGGCTTACTAACCAAGACGATCAGACTGGACCAGGGACTAAAACTTTCCTCAATCACTCTTACTTCCAGCATGTGCTTGATTTCAAGCTCCACTTCTGCTTTCTTTGCCTCAGGAAGCCAATAAGGGTGCTCTCGAACAATAACCCCGGGCTCTGTCACTATGTCGTGCGCAATCAGAGAGGTCCGCCGAGGCTTTTCGCTTACAATCTCTGGGACACACAGGATAGCTGCTTCGACATCCCATCTCTGTTTAGAATTCATTTCAGCGCTGAAGTTAAGGATATTTTTCAGAGCAAAGAATGAGTGGGGCTGAGCAGAGGAGGGATCGGGATCCCTTTCCTTCCACGGCTTCACCAAGTTTACATGATAAACCCGCTTGCTCAGTCGACGATTGAGTTGTTTCACCAGGTAATCAATGAGCCCTTTCCTCTCCTTAACCTTGTAAGGGCCTTGCCAACGGGCTAGAAGTTTAGGATGGGAGGTAGGAACTAAAACCATGACACAATCCCCTAGATGGAATTTTTGGAAAGTCGTACCGCGGTTATAATAGCGGGCCTGTGCTGCTTGCGCCTCCTCCATGTGAGTTTTTAATATGGGTCAAATTTTTCCCAGTCGATCGTGTAATTGCACGATATACTTTAATTTATTTTTGGAGGGAAGAGCCTTTCCTTCCCATCCTTCTTTCAAAATATCCAAAATTCCCCAGGGTTGTCATCCATATAATTATTCAAAAGGCGAGAACTCCGTAGAGGCTTGTATGACTTCCTGATAGGCAAAGAGCATGAGGGTGAGGAGCTGATCCCAGTTCCTCAAGTCCTTGCTAACTACCTTGCGAAGCATCTGTTTGAGAGTCTGATTAAACCTCTCGACTAGACCGTTGGTTTGAGGATGATACACCACGGCCTTTAAGTGCTTTATTTTAAGTAACTTGGCCATTTCCCTGAACATCTCCGAGATTAAAGGCGTCCCTTCATCCGTAAGGACTTCTTTAGGGATGCCAGCTTGCGCAAAGACCCCATCAAGTTTTTGTGCAATAGCCTTGGAGGTAGCTGAGTGTAAAGGAACAACCTCTGGATTTCGGGTAGCATAATCCACGAGAACTAATATATCTTGTGTGCTCAGGCAGAGGGCTCTAGGGGTCCTACAATATTGACCCTAATCCTTTCAAAGGGGACATCGATCAAGGGAAGGGGGACGAGAGGAGCACGGTCCCTCCTGGGAATTTGCCGTAATTGACACTCTGGACACGAGATACAAAAATGGCGAACCTTCTCATTAATCCTTGGCCAATAAAATCAGAGCTTGATACGCTCTAACGTTTTCTTGGTGCCCAAATGGCCTCCTATGAGATGGGTGTGTGCTAACTCACAGACCTGCCACTGGTAGGTTTGTTGGATTAACAACAACTTTCACACCTCCCCCTCATGCTCCACTACCCAATACAACAGATCATTTTCAATCACAAAGTGAGGACCCTGTTTCATGGGCTGATGAATGTGTTGAAAGCAAATTTCAGGGAATCGTCGTTGCACTGCTCCCTTTGAAAGAAGCCGGAGTTTCTCTAAATTAAAACTGCATTTCAGACAGAGGATTCGGTCTGACCTCAAGGGTGGGGTTAGCTCCCGGCTCGTTGAGGCACTGGGAGATGACGTTTCTGCCTGTGATGGTCCCGGAACTTCCCCATCCGCCTCGTGGCCTTCCATATCTCTCTCTATCGGCTGAGAACATGGCGTGAAAACACCTGGAGAAGGATCATTTCACGGGAGTAGTCAGTACTATACCACATTTATTATTAGACCAGTCCTGCCCTAGGATCACTGAGAAAGGTGGATTCGGGAGGACCGCTACGGGAAATGTTTTAAGCGATCCTCCATAACTGATGAAACATAGGGCTGTTTTATAATGCCGGATTTCTCCGTGTATACAAGTTATACTGGTCTTTAATTTTACCTTATTGTTGCGGTAGTACATATCGGCGATCAACAATGGAAATGTTGCTGCCGGAAACAAAGAGTGTTTCGACTTTAAATCCATTCACAATTACTACTCCCGCATGTGATATCGTCAAAGAGTTTGTGAGTGCACATAAGCCTTTCTTCTCTCTCCATCTGCACACCTCCTTATTCCCGAGCAGATTGCACACCCACAGGTCCGGGGACTTCGGAACAGGCTCTGGCTTGTAAGGAAGGGGCAGATTTGGTGGGATGCAATCCCCATAGTGTCCGCTAGAGGACCGTTCTGCTCTCTCAGATTCTGAGGCCGTCCTAGATGTCTCAATGAGCTCATCTATGTTTAGAAATTCTCCCCAGACCGGCTGGGTGAAATATTCAGGTAATTCTTTGATTAAGAGGAAACAAGTGACCTGCTGCATGATCCGGAAAGGGGTCTGTTCAAATGGCCTTAGTCAGTAATGCCACCCTTTCCCAGAGAGCAAATGTTTGTTCCTGGTTTGGCTGCTCAGGGTAAAATCAGTAGAAATTTGTGTCATTGCTGTATAAACATGGAAACAGAGCATAAAATGACAGTACCCTTAATAAATGTCCATATTAAAATGGTGATGAAATAATGTCACTAAAATGTTGACAAAATTAAGCAACAGTTGAGCAAACAAAATATTAATATGAAAAAAAAGATAAAATAAAAGAAAAAAATAATCACAATGTAAACACAACAGAATCCTCCACCTTCTAAGGCACGGGCTGCCAATGCACCTGCCAAGCTTCCCAGTGTGTAACCAGGCAAACTGTGGTAAAAAGCGAGGTGTGTGAGCGTCAGACATAACCTAAAGACTTGTCCTCTTGGCCATAACCTTTCCAGTAAACAAAATTATTAGCTGCTGTTTCTTGCCTCCTTAATTCCAAAATGTTCAGAACTTCATATCCATTTTCCCATTAATAGTAGTTGGAGAAAGAGTAGAAGATTCCTGAAGAAACTGACTAGAAAGAACTGGTTTTATTGTGAAACATCAACTTCTGAATTAATTCTAAAATATTGTGGTGAACCAGAGCCCCAAATAAACTAAGAATTAAAAAAAAAACTCTTTTGAGTTTTGTGATAGTAAAATTACATGCAAAACAAATTTAGCATCAGTTTCACAAAACTGTACGCAAAAGGAATCTCATCTGTTTCGCACATCAATACCGACCATATTGTGTAATGTTACAGTTTACATGATCTATGGTGGCCATCGCAAGATGGTGGTGTGGTTTGTGTTGGCCAAATGTGCAAACAAGAATTTCATTGTACTGTGCACACGTGACAATAACTCTGGAATGAGCTGATTACATTAAACCTTTTTTAAAAAAATAAAGCCTTTTATGTTTAAAAAAGCTAACACTGTTGTCCACCTGCATATCATTCCTAAGTTTGAAATTCCAATCAACAATTAGCATTGCATGCTTTTTGCAAAACGTTGTATGTACTGCAGATAAGAAAAATATTAAGGAAATTGGGGAAAAAACACAAATTAGGCAACAGAACCAAGACACGATGTTACAGAATGAAGCATTATTTTTTTTTTTCTGTAGGGCATACTGAATTGCTGTTGTTAATATAAAGACTGAGGATGGTTTTTTTGAGAAAGTAAAAGTAATTACTAATTTTTACTGTTTATTGTTTAAACATTTGTTTTAGCCCACTTCATGATTAAGCAGGTTGAATTGAAGTCTTTGATGACAACAAAGGCTCATGATTTGCAGCAATTTTATCAATGAATAAGTAAATTACCTTGGAATCATCATTACAACATTACCATATTTTACACTATACCTCTCTTGTAGTTTCTTTCCTCCCACTACTCACAGGATATCACCCTTTACAACTACAGTGGAGACCCGGGCACACCTGCCGCCCCAACCCGACACAGACAGGCAAAGACACCAGCTCAGTCCAACACAAAGCCCTTTATTCAGGAAAAGGCACCCCGACCCGGAGCAGTGTCCAAGGACTGATACTAGCAGATACACGCACAGTAAACACTGTCCATTTCCTAAGGAGTCTTGCAGCCTCCTTCCTTCTCCACACCTCTTCAGTGAGCTTCATCCACCTCCTCCTGACTCTGGCCTCCAAATGAGGTGAGGCTGCCCCTTATATTCTGCATATAAGGAGTCCTTCTGGTGTTGCATCCCCATGACCTGGGAATACTTCTGGCTAAGGTGTGAGCCTTGTCCACAAGGGCTCAACAATCCCTGCAACACCCCCGTTGGTCCCCATGGCACCCAATAGGGCTGTAGCGAACTCCAACTCCAAGTGTGGCTGCGGTAATCTGTGGAGCTAACGGTTCAGGAGAGGCAGTGCACTTCATAAACTACCTCCCCCTATCCTTCCATTCTGGAGGCATCCTGACCGGGCATGAATGCCAGCTGCTTCTTACACTACCTATGAAATGTATCTTGTTCAAGCTTTCATTTCCTTTAGGTCAGCCTACTAAAGCTTTTTACTTATGGGGCTCCCATGACATGCTGTCTGATCTCCTCTACTCCTTTAGAATGATGCTGCCTGATTTGCTTCTTTAATCTTCACTTTATCCATAATGCTCCTCTATTTTACTCCTTCTAATAGCTCAGAGCACTTGTTAAGATAAAAGGGATGATTGTGTGGTCCTCCCACTCACCACTTCAAGGGTCTGCTCTCTTCATTACTCCAACAAATGTCACACCTACCTCAGCCTGCCTTCAGTCTTTCACCATGACACTTGCAATATCCATTTTAATTATTTTTTTATGTCTCTGAACCTATTTTGAACATCCATTCAGTATCTAAACTCACATTTTCCATAGTAGAAGGTCACAATCCCAGCATCAAAAGAAGGGCAGGAATAAATCCTGTATGTCACAGTGCAACAAGTCACTTTTGAGTTGATAGTCAATTAGCTTAGGAAGGGAGAGGGTGGTGCAGTAATCCAGTCAGGGGGATGATATGCCAACTCCAAAGACCCTGTGAACCAAGGTACTATAAACCTAATTTTTAAAGAAATTATTAACTGATGGAATTTTAATTTTTGTTTTAATTTCCATAATAATAATTCATTACATTTATATAGTGCTTTTCTCAGTACTCAAAGTGCTATCCACACAGGGAGGAACCGGGAAGTGAACCCACAATCTTCCACAGTCTTCTTACTGCACAGCAGCAGCACTACCACTGCCACACCTGTGGCATGAATTCATCTGTATTTTTCAAACAGTTATGGAAATATTAAAATAAAACAAAATTGTAAGGATTAAGGAAGCACTTACAGTATGAACCCTGGAATGGTATTTTGCTTAGAGGTTCATCTGTTGGACTGTTTCCTTTGCTCACGGAGGACCCATCACTGTATGTTAATGTAATGTCCTGTTGAGGGAAATCCTCGATGACGAGTTCAAGTTGGACTGTATATTGTAATGAGTCACTAAATGAAATTTCACATGTTGTCTGAAAAAATACAAAACAAGAATAAACAATGAGAAACACTTCAACGACTTCACACAAGGGTGAGACACAAAATCCAAGGGAGCTCATTGGCCGGATGTGCAATCATATGATCAGTGTCACAGCAGAAGAGTTTGACTTTGAAGGGTCACACCACAGAAATTTTTCATTCAGATTATTTCAATTTATTCTTAGTTGGCTTGTTTCCAAATAAAGGCCCTGCATACTCTTTCCCGACTGACCATCTTTTCTGAGTAAGGTGCTATATAAATAAATGTTACTGTTGTTATGTCTGGTGGTACTTCGCAAGATTTGCATGGAATTACTAAGTGGCACCGGCTTAAAATCCCCATCTGACCAGTTTCATTTTGAGTGTGGAGTTGAGAGGAGTGTAGATGACAGGAGATGAAGTGAGGCTAGCAGATCTAAAAAGGAACAGGAGACGAGAAGGGAGAGCATTGTGTGTATAATGGGCAGTTTTCAAAATCCTCCTTTTAACATAAAAAGCCTTATCTGAACTTATCATGACTTACAAACCCGAGTGCACATTAAGATCTCAAGATGCCGGTCTGCTTATGATTCCAAGGATTAATAAAATCACAGTGGGAGGTCCTGGAGAGGAGGGTCCGTCGGATAGTCAAGCCTCGGATTCAGGAGGAACAGTGTGGTTTTCGTCCTGGTCGCGGAACAGTGGACCAGCTCTATACCCTTAGCAGGGTCCTGGAGGGTGCATGGGAGTTTGCCCAACCAGTCTACATGTGTTTTGTGGACTTGGAAAAGGCATTCGACCGTGTCCCTCGGGGAATCCTGTGGGGGGTACTCCGAGAGTATGGGGTACCGGCCCCCCTGATAAGGGCTGTTCGGTCCCTGTACGATCGGTGCCAGAGCTTGGTCCGCATTGCCGGCAGTAAGTCGAACCCGTTTCCAGTGAGAGTTGGACTCCACCAGGGCTGCCCTTTGTCACCGATTCTGTTCATATCTTTTATGGACAGAATTTCTAGGCGCAGCCAGGGCGTTGAGGGGGTTCGGTTTGGTGGGCTCAGGATTGGGTCACTGCTTTTTGCAGATGATGTTGTCCTGTTTGCTTCATCAGGCCGTGATCTTCAGCTCTCTCTGGATCGGTTCGCAGCCGAGTGTGAAGTGGCTGGGATGAGAATCAGCACCTCCAAATCCGTGCCCTCTCAGGGTTGGTAGCGAGATCCTGCCCCAAGTGGAGAAGTTCAAGTATCTCGGGGTCTTGTTCACGAGTGAGGGAAGAATGGAGCGTGAGATCGACAGGCAGATCGGTGCGGCATCCGCGGTAATGCGGGCGCTGCATTGGTCTGTCGTGGTGAAAAAAGAGCTGAGCCGCAAGGCGAAGCTCTCAATTTACCAGTCGATCTATGTTCCTACCCCTCACCTATGGTCATGAGCTATGGGTAGTGACCGAAAGAACGAGATCGCGAATACAAGCGGCTGAAATGAGTTTCCTCCGCATGGTGTCTGGGCATTCCCTTAAAGATAGGGTGAGAAGCTCAGTCATCTGGGAGGGGCTCAGAGTAGAGCCGCTGCTCCTCCGCATCGAGAGGAGTCAGATGAGGTGGCTCGGGCATCTGATCAGGATGCCTCCTGGACGCCTCCCTGGTGAGGTGTTCCGGGCACGTCTAACCGGGAGGAGGCCCCGGGGAAGACCCAGGACACGCTGGGGGACTATGTCTCTCGATTGGCCTGGGAACGCCTTGGGATTCTCCCGGAAGAGCTAGAAGAAGTGGCCGGGGAGAGGGAAGTCTGGGCATCTCTGCTCAAGCTGCTGCCCCCGCGACCCGACCTCGGATAAGCGGGAGACAATGGATGGATGGATGGACAGTGGGAGGTCGTACTTTTAGTTACAGTTCCTAGCTGAAGATTCACTATTTCAGTTTAGCACACCCTGACTAAAGCTGCAGATTAACTGTGCAGACTGCATCTCTGTTGTTAGTCATTAGCACTAAAATGTAAGTAACATGATCGTTATAATTTGTTACTAACCCTCACCTATTCTGTTTCCTTTCTCAGAACTCACATGTGGCACTTGGTGCCACGGCCCACCGACCAAGTTGCTTTGCCTGCCTAAAGAAAAGTCACCTATGATGGAGAATCGCATGAATCGTTGGGTAGAGGGGTCCTTTCATCGAATTGGCTAGCCCAGAGCTGACTCAGCTGTTGAATGGCTAATAGGGGAAGGCAGCTTGATGGCCGAGATCTGCAGGACTGTTGAACAAATCCAAATTATATTATGTAATATCATGTACTATTGAATTCTGCTCTGTACTTGTAATATTTGTATTGCAGTATTATATTGTATTGATGATTACTTGTGTCCTGTTCTGTGTATTGTATTGTATTTACTCCTATTTTTTGACATCCTGCACGCCTACAAGGGTTTTTTTTAGGAGTTTTTCCTTGTCTGCTTAGAGTGTCAGGGCTGGAGGTCTGTCAATAGGCAGGGCCTGTTAAAGCCCATTATAGCACTCCTTGTGTGAGTTTGGGCTACACAAAAATAAATTGTATTGTACTGTAATTGTATAAAGGAGTGGGTAAGTGCAGTAGGCACCAAACAGGCTAGTCAGGGATATAACATCTTGTTTAAGTAGGTTCAGAGGGGCAGTATATGAATTGTTTCTGTAAGAGCCATTTGCTAGTTAGGTTATTATAAGTTGACAGAAGTATTTCCTTAGTTATGTTAAATGTTTGCCTATAAATTAGTGCATAGTATATGGGAGGTTCTTATAACCCCCACAAGTTGAATTGAATTGGTATATTCTAACTATTTCTTGTCCCTCTGACTACAGTTTAGCCTCAGTTATTGACCTGCCTTGCTATAAGTAAGACATGGAGGGCACACAGTTTCAAACCGTGCTTTAATGTGCCCTACCACGCTTAGGTGTATGTGCAGTGCCATACGTTTAGAACGTACTGAATGTGAAGTAAAGCAATGAGAAATAGCTTATCTTTAAGTACAGAAAATTTCTGAAGTTTAACAAGAAATGTTAAGTTTAAGAAAAACATTTTTTCCTTTTTTGCCTTTTATCCAATGTGTGTAACAGCTTTTCTCTATTCTTGTATGGACTGTTTGCTTTGAAATTTCACTTAAAACTTTTTAAAATGAATTTCTGGACTGAGAGATTACTTCTGGTATGCTTTTGGCTTGATCTTGCCTTACCTGCAGTTTCCTTTGCAGTTACTACATATGAGTTCTTACTCCTTAGTGGGAATAGATTTGGTTGACAAAGTACTTTTTCTTATAATTTACTTGACCTCCTTGACACTGAATATGAGTTTGGTTTGAAATGCCCTTAACAGTCACAGAATGGAGTAGGTGTTTTTTATTAAAAACTACATTTTGGTTTGAAGGTTAAACTAAGGAATAATTTATATAGGTATTTTAATAAAACAATTAAATTGAAGTCCCGCGGTGGGCTGGCACCCTGCCAGGGATTGGTTCCTGCCTTGTGCCCTGTGTTGGCTGGGATTGGCTCCAGCAGATCCCCGTGACCCTGTGTTCAGATTCAGCGGGTTGGAAAATGGATGGATGAATTAAATTGAATCAATTTTTGCTTAATAAAGATCATTAATGGGTTCCAAGTTACTGAACGAAAGGCTAGTAATTGAACTAAAAGATATTGGAATTTAAGGTGAATGTGAAGATGGACACAAGAGGAAAATGTATTTTACAAATTGGCTGATGTCAAAAGTGGACTCCCTCATGGATCACTGATGCAACTTTCTCTTTTTTTGAGCTTTTTTGCATATTATGTGAGAAGCGCCTATCATGACAGTCACGTCTGTCTGCCTGTCTGTCCACATGAAACAACTCAGCCCCCCCGCCCCGTGGACCAATTTGGTTGAAATGTGGCACATCTATTCTTCAAAGAAATTTGTTCAGACAATGCAATTTTCATTGACATATCTCAAATGGTTCATGCTGCATGAGGTTTTGAAATTTCAAAATCTCCCATTGAAAACAATCAGTATATTTACAAACTTGTCTATCTTAAAACGGAGAAACGTTCTGTACGACTTTAACTATGAATTACATTTCAGTTTCAATTTCGCCATGAAAATGGTGCCTAAACTTATATATTTTGTATATGTTTTATCTTTTACTCATCTGATAGCCAGTGACATTATTTGGCAATGAGTGCGTTTCAGAGTGAACTGGTTGACCAGTCAGGAATCTCGTGGTCATCCCTGAGCTGTGTCATGTTATCTTTATGGATGGTATAATTAAAATACTATCAAGATAAATTACATTTTCTTATGGTCAGATTGAGTAAGCCAAGATCAATAGGTAAGTTGCAGGGTCACTGATTTTCCTAATGTAATCAGCACCACTGACCGTACACATATTGTTATAAAGGCAGCATCACAGCATGAATTTGCTTTTTAAGCAGAAAGCACTTTCATTCAATTCATATACAATTAAATTATGATATTGAAATATGTCTGACCAACATTGCGAAGTGACTCACCTCAATCCATGATTTCATTATTTTATCAAATAGTATTGTGGGAAGCAGAGTTCAAGGTCATGATGTGTGTGATTTTTGGCTTCTTGGTAATGCTGCCATTGCCAGTTATGTTGTACAACACCCAGTACACCCTTTTTATTTATCAAATAGGCTGCACACAAGGCAATTTTTATTAAACACATTCATTAGGCGTTATTACCAATGTTGAAGACAGCCGTATTGAGAGAACATGTCAGTTAACTGTGATAGAATTAGCTCAAGAACACTGGAATGTGACTAACGTGTTATTGAAATGCACAAGGACACAAGATCTTCTGTTGACTTCATTGTTCTGCCGCCCACAGTTGCTAAAATCCCAACACCAAAAAGGCTGCGTATGATGGTCAAAATTTGCCATTAAGTTATGCCAGTTTTCACACCAGGTTCATGCTGTATAAATTTCAATTTTTGGCATAAGAAACGACTGACGAATATTTCTGAGTGTATACATGTTTTATACGTGAGGTCCCAGGTAATACAAAGAACCATTCCTTACATGAGAAGTCATCACCAGCATTTCTACAAATGTGTAGAAATGGGAGGAATGGGAGCTGAAGGCAATCTTTTGATGGACAGGATTCAGAAGGACGAGCAAAAGGCCTAATTGAGGTACTGTGCAGTTGTGTTATATAAATAAATGTTGTTGTTATAGTAGGCAAGCTGATCATAACCACATAGGCGACATGTGGACTTTTAGTGTAGGCAGGCTCAGGGTAACTATAAGGTTTGGTTTAATAAGATTATTTTATTTTATTTGATGGTGGGCAAACTACGGCCTGGGATGTCAATTTGTGCGTCCCACACACAAATTTTAAATCTTTGTGATTTTGTTAACAAAAATGACTATGACGTCAATTTGAGCAGCCCACACACAAGTTTAAAACCTTTGTGATTTTATTAACAAAAATTACAAAGGTAAACAGATATTCACTACATGTTCCGAAACATGTGAACAAATGAGCAAGCTCGTTTATAATGTTACATTGTGTATAAGCAGGAGCTTGTGTTTATGAAAGTGGACTTTGTACTGTGTGTAAGTGTACGCTTGATGTTTCGATTGTATGTATTTGGAAGACTATTTGCTATGTAAGCACAGGCATTCTTGAGTATGTGTTTGGATCACTCAGATTAGTTGGGCTGTCGTTGTTCAAGTGCTGTGTTATATTTTAAATTTTGTTAAAAAATGTAAAATTGAAGATGAATGTTGTGTTTTTAACAAGGAATGGACATACAATTGTTATTTATTTTTACAAATGTTGAAAGTAAAGCAATGTGTCTAATATGTAATGACAGTCTTGCAGTTTTTAAGGAGTTCAATTTGTAGAGATATTTTCAAACTAAGCACAGTAAGTTTGGAAGTTATTTATCAGAAAGTGAATTACAGCAAAAAGCTCATTTGATTTGCTGCTTACTTTGTGTATATGACTAATAAATGTATTTTTGTGTGAAAATAACATTCGTTATTTAGCAAATTTAGATTTTTGTCAAATGTTGCCCGCTAGAGACCATACAGATGTCTATGTGGCCCTCAGAGAGAAAATTTTGCCCACCTTTGTTTTGTCTCCAATTTACCTGTACACTTTTTGTAATTCCTGTTTTTGTTAAGCAGGTCTTTTCATTTGGTATAATTACACATTATCTAGATTTAGGCTCAAGATAGCCTTCTATAGTCTACACCAGGGGTGGCGAACTCCGGTCCTGGAGGGCCGCAATGGCTGCAGGTTTTCATTCTAACCCTTTTCCTAATCAGTGACCTGTTTTCACTGCTAATTAACTTTTTCCCCATCACTTTAATAGCCCTGTTAGAAGAGCTCAGCCCTCTGAAGTGATTTCTTTCTTCATTAAATGGCAGCCAAGCAGAAATGAGATATGAAACAAGCTAACAGACGACCAGCTAAACTGGGGCTTCAAACTCCAACCAATTTTACTCCAATCACTCTCTTAAGGAGAAGCCAATTCTTGCTGTTATTTAAACTCGTTATTTAATTCCATGGCTTGTTACTGCTCTCATTCTGCCACAGCAGACATTTCCAAAACTGTTGTTTTTCTGTTCTTTCTAAGAGCACCGTCAAAATGTTTTTGGTGACCTGAGAGATCAACCTTACCAAGACCATCACCCCCCTTTAATTTCAGATATTGTGTAATGGGCACTGGTGAGCTGGTCATGTAGTGGCTTGTTTTGTATCTCATTATTGTTTGGCTGCTAATTAAAGAAAAAGAAACAACTATGGGGCTTGAGTCAAGTTAATTAAAAGAAGTAATCAGCAGCAAAAAACTGGTCACTAATTAAGAAGATGATAAGAATGAAAACCTGCAGCCACTGCAGCACTCTAGGCCTGGAGTTCACCACCCCTGGTCTATACAATTTATTTTAAAGTGGGATTCAGTAATTGAGTTATTTTGTGACATTTTTTATCTTCTAGATAGCACAGAGAAAGACTGAAATGCCGGCTACAATTTGAGGAATGTGCAAATGTTGACTACTAACAGGACATCATGGCATCCTAAAAGTCCACTGGAATTTACTCGGTATGTTTAAAAGATTTTGTATGGATAAAATAATCATTATTTTATATTGTGGACAATATGGTTAGCCCATTCACCTTTATTAACCCATATATTGCAAAATAGGATTAAAAAAAAGGTTTTTAATAACAAAGAGAACAGAAATTTGCAAAATAAACACATTACAAACAGAAACAAAACTCCCATGATTTTTCTGGGCTGAGTTTCACAAATTTGTCTGGGTAGGGTTGCTACTGATTGTCTACCTCTCAGCACCGTCTGTTTTAAATTCAGCACATTCCATTAATGGCCTTTCATTTTGTCTCCAGTTGAGGATTTGCTATCTCCAGACTCAACACACACTGCAGATTTTTCTCAAGGACACTTTTTAAATTTCCAGTCACAGCCCCCTTCTGGGTCAATAAGTAATTTCTGAAACTCCCACCTAGTGACCCTAGGTGTTCCTGCTGCTCTTAATTAAAGGGCCTTAGTAAAAGTAGGTCACCTGAACATCATTATGGGGAGCTGGAGTCATGTATTAGATTCAGAGGATACCTGCTGCCATCTGCTAGACTGGGGGACTACAGACACTAGCCAGCCTGACCTTCTCCATGCACAGCTGTTACCGCATTGGAAGCATCTTGTACAAATGAGGGGTGTAATTCCTCCAACTAGCAGTTATTTTTTATTTAACAAAAGGTCAAGAGTTGTCATTACTAATGCTAAAACTCCTCTAACACTGCATCTCATGATCCAAATTCTTAATGCATTGTATTCTCCTCCAATATAAACATATATCATCTAATCATTTTCTACATCCATGACAAGGTCACGCACATGTCAGCTGCATGAGGTTGTAATGAACCACATATAGTAATTTGTCTGTGTTCTCCAGTGGTTCATCATAAAAACATAAGGCTAAGATTTAAGGTGTTTATGAGTTTTTCTTGGGTAAACAAGATCCTTGAGAATTTGTCTTTTTGAGGCCATTGTATTATTGCCAGAAATGAGGGGGCTTCACGCCAGCTTTAATAAACAAAAACATAGATGACACAGAGGAAAGAGAAAAAAAAACCCATGAGATTAGTGTGGATATAAAGAGCAAGAGAAGGAAAATGCGGTGGACACCAATAATGCAGCACTTACGTTAGGAACGACTAAACTGCTCAACATCAGATAGTTCAGGATTACTGTGTTGGAAGATCATGGAGACTGCTGAGAAGAGGATTTGTGCCCATGACAGAGATAACTGGTGAGCCATAAAAGTTTCCTGTCTTAGATATCATGTTGACTGATTAAGAAAAATCTTGTGCTGGCATGGTTGCTTGTTAATGGAAATAGTTGTAAGAAGTGAGAACAGAATTGGATTGCTAATTTGAAAGGAAAAAGGGATGTATTCAATATTTTGTGTAACTATGTATATGTACCTTGTATGTGCCGTGTTTAAAATACCACTAAAGATGGATTGGAATTGGTGTCTTGGGCTTGAATATATTTAAGTATTGGAACCACATTTTTCTTACAGTTTCATTCAAGAAATCCAATAAAAGCTCAGGAAAGTTGTATGGTAGCAGGGACTCCTTTTACCTGAGGAGTTGTCTGTTACAAGGTGCAAGGCAGCAACTAACTCAGGACGGACAACAGTCTACCACCACTGATAACAGAGTCATAAGTCGGCCTAATTGTCATAGGGACACAGGGGGCAGCATTCATGGATACACAAAGAGTATATGAATAACACACAGTGAACAGGCTGGGAAATGAGAATTCAGGCTGTTCCTAGCAGCTAAGAAGTAATTATTGAAGTTCAGATCATAGATGGTGTGACGGGCGGCTGGGGGCTGTGCCCAGCCGGGACGCCAAGAAGGACCGGGAGAGGGACAATGCCTCCTCCGGACCACGAGAGGGCAGCCGCCCTTGTCTGTGTGGGGGCCACAGGAATTGAGTATGGAAGCTCAACCCTATAGGGGCCCGTGGCCACCGCCATGGGGTGCCTTGAAGACTCTGAAGCCCTAGATGTCAGAACTTCCGCCACACCCGCAGGTGCTGACGGAAGTACTACCAGGGACACACAGAGTGCTTCCGGGTGCTCATGTGGCACTTCCTCCACACCAGGAAGTGCCGCAGGAAGCTCATCAGAGGCCACCTGGAGCACGTCCGGGTGAACATAAAAGGGGGCACCTCCCTCCAGTCATCAGCCAGAGTCGGGTGGAAGAGGACGAAGCTCGGAGGAGAGGAGAGGAGTGGAGGTGGCGAAGAGAGGACAGGAGTTTGAAAGGCCTGGACTGAGGGTGTGTGGTGCAGGGGCCCTGGGTTGTGTGCAGGACTCATTTTATTGTAAATATGGAAAATAAATGTGTGTGGTGTTTTGAACCATTGGTGTCTGCCTGTCTGTGTCGAGGCTGGTCTCCACAATGGATTGGCTGCATTTTATTTACATATACATATCTGTCTATTTATATTCATGTACTGTATGCATATAAAGAATTCTAAAAACACGCACACACAGAGTATATAATCTATATACTGTACATGTGAAGGTGATCATGTGTATATATTTATTTTCATATGTTTTTTTAATTATGCATGATATTTTCTAATTATTTTATTAAATACAAAAAGATATTTGAGTACTTTACCAGTTTTGAAGGTTGAACTTCCAAGAATAAGTTCACAACAATATAATAAAAACAAGGATCACAGTTGAGATTCCAGTGTTGCTTCTTCCTCACCACCCAGAGGCACTTACACTGGTACTAAACTGGGGGCACCATAATAAGGAGCTGATTTCCACGAGCCTGTACTGAAGTTAGGAAACTGTGGATCATAGACGAGTGATTTTGTGAGTAATGAGGGCTTTATGAGGTAAAAGAAATTGTTCTTATTTGAGGACCTACTGCCATGGCATTTTGGTAAGGCAAGGAGTGTAAGTCGATGGGTTCAAATGGTGTTATGTGTGTTTATTTGATTAGCTCTCAAATATGTAAGCCAAAAATAATATGCCATTCAGTTTTTAGTATGTTTGGTTTCTGCAGTGTATACAATTCTTAGAATTCTACTTGTGCCTCATTATTTTAACTGGACATGTCTATTTGTAGCCTCTTACCTCATTAGAGTGATGCCAGAAATCTGACTGCAGGTATAGCACTCGTTATTGCTGGACTGTCCAAACCGACATCTTACACGATCTCCATCGGGGTCAAATACCGGCAGCTTGATAGGTGTGGGGACAGTTATTAGAGAAACTAAAAAAATCAGGCAAAAACATTACATAAATACCTAATATACGTTAATTACTTTATATTATAAAATAGTGTAATACAGCATGGGAGAGTCAGGCTCAAGACAAGATACAACTCTTAATGGGGTGCCTGTCCATTGCACACACACTCACACACACACACAATCACCACACACACACACACACCACACACTGACACTACCGTAGGTCAACTTTGGCTTGGAGTGCACATTTGGGATGTTGGAGGAAATCTGGACTACCCAGAAAAAAATAATCACAGACACAGGGAGAATATGGAAACTCCAAAGAGGTCGAGGACAACTGAGCCCAAGACTCATGAGGATGTGAGAAGTTGGAAATGAGGGAGACCAAGCCCATGTCTGATATCTTTATTTTTACATCTTAAATTTGTCCCCTTTACCGGCTTTTTTTGTTATGTTACAGCAAGTGTTTATATTCTATGTTATTGTTATTTTTTTATCTTATTTTGAATATTTTAAAATAAACTCTGTAGATTTTTTACATTTTCTTCTCCCTGGAAGGGACATTTGTTGCATTGTGAGGCAGAGGCATTACCACGGGGGGGTGGGCACTGCCCCCCCCAGAGAAAAGCTGTGCCCCCCCCTGCGAAATGCTTTGATGTCCAATGAAAACTCTGGAGAAGAATAACATTTGATTTTCAAAACTGAGTTACTTTCCAATCGGCCCGTTTGAATTTGGGGTATCCGTCAGTGTCCTCTCCACTTGACAGGCACCATACTGCTCAGAGTTCACTTCGCCGCACATTTTGCAGCACGTTTTGACCTGTTGACCGGATTCTTATAATTAAAACAGCGTATACGTTCCATTCTTCTTTTATTTTTCTGGTTGGTAACACCAAAGGCTATGGCATAGGTGCTTATTAAAAAGCAGGACATCTTCAACCTCTGTCCCTCCGCAAGCTTGCTGGCTCCATGGTTTAAAGCCCAGCACCGCTGCTACCAACACGGAGCACCAGCGCACCCACGTCGGGAACTGAAACTCCAAAAGATGTAGATAAGCCTACACAATCCTCCAGCTCTGTGCCCGTGGTCAGGTAACTCCGAACCTGTGCCTTCCAACAAAATATACAGTCCGGTCCTGCCTGACTTAAATATGGATAGCCCATTTTAATTAATTATCCAAGTGCGCATTCGGAAAGACACTCAGATGTTTTAGTGCAAGCTGGTATCAGTCTCGACCATGGCTTGAATATTCTGTTGTCCGTGATGGCAGCTTTTACTTTTCCTGCCACAAATTTAGTGTTTCCAATTCGGACCGCGAGGACATATTCACCAAACATGTCTACACTAATTGGAAAAAAGTTCTAGAAAAAGACGTGGCAGCTTTCACAAACACGTGTCTAGTATCCAGGCACGTCAGAGACATGTCTGCATCACAGCGCTCATCATTGGTGTGTCTTCAGCTGCATGCGAAAGCTCTTTCTCTACTTTGAACCGCATTCTCTCTCCACTCCGCCGAACAATGCTGCATTCAAGGAAGAGAAGTTTAGTCATTCTGGCACATGAGAAAAACATCACAGAAAATCTAGACGTGAATGAATTTATTTCAGAATTTGCCAAGAGTAACCGCAGACTGGTCCTGTAGATAATATCCAGGTTAAACACTGGAAACTAATATCCTATAGCCTGTCATGACTACAATAAGCCACGTTTCTGTTCTTGCTCTCATATGTTGTATTCATTTGACTTTATTGATATTTACCTTGTAGATGTAGTTCTATATTTATTCACAATAATAATAATACAAGTTCCATTGCCTCTGTTAATTTTTATTGAACAACAGATTATGATTTATGCCACAATTTTTGCTTTTATATGTTTATATAAAACTATGTTGTTATTATTATTTGACACCCCTACAAAAATGGGGATGGGATGGATATTTTTTTGCCCCCCCAGACAAGCCAAATGCCTATCCACACATGAGTGTCTGGTCACACCTCTGTTGTGAGGACATTTAAAAGTATGTTTGAACTGTTAAAAGCCTGTGCCCCAATTTTTGGGCCTGAGTAGGCCTTGCAGCCTGCCTGATGATTTTGGGACCAGGCTGCACGGAGTGGGGTCTTTCTCTTGACAGACTGGTGGAGGTCTTGGTCTACTTTTGCTCCTTTTTGAGGGCTTACACCCTTTTTTGTTATTTTGTGTTGCTGCATCACAACATCCTCATTTATTGCCTCTGAAATTAATTAAGTTCTAAATGCACTCAAATGCATTGATTATACTGGTTGAAGTTTATATTCTGCTTGGATGAAATTAGGCAAATAAAATAATAAAAGACCATGAGCTGGAGAGCAACTGGATGGTCAAAACAAGCCAAGATCTAAACTAAAAGATCAGTCCTACCATAAATACTAAACTCTGTCAAAAAAGCACAAATGGCCATGAATCTCTAATGTGAATTTAGCAAAGTAAACACCTTGAAAAGGTTTTATTCACAAATTCAAAAACTTGTACAACATGAGCTGTGTGGTACCATCTTTTATAGTATCAGGATCACCATAACGCTTTGCACCCAATCACAAGTTTAGCAACTTGCCAAGACGACAAATAAGACGGCTGTCTACATAAGAAAACACCACAAAATGTGGCACCTCACATCAAAATACAAATTTTAAACAGGAACACAGTATTCATTGTGAAAATAATGAGAAAAACAATGTTAAAACAAAAATAAAAGTGTATGTCACCAGCCAACTGAGGAGTTGATGGCCTGCTAGTAGTCAGAACTAACCAGAACCAAATCTTTAAGTGAAAGTCAATAAAAATATGGCAGGCGTTCAGCTTTATTGAGTCAAACCAAGGCTCACAAGTCACCGTTACACTTATTCTGTAAAACTTGATTAGTTTTTTACCTAAGTACCGTATTGACTTTTTTCTTGTCCTCACTTACAAAACACTCCATGATTCTGCTCCCACTTATTGAAAAGATCTTCTTACAGATTACACACCGACCCGCTCACTGCGCTCTTGTAATTGTGGCCCTTCTTGTTGTCCCCTCAGTACGCATGTCTTCACTGGGAGGTTTAGGTTTGGATGGTTAGGCTGCTCCTCTGCTCTGAAACTGCCTTCAGCATTAAATCTTGTCTCTTTGTTTCAAAAACATCTTTAAACTCACCTGTCAGAATTGCCTTCTCTAGAAAAATCAGCAGATGTTTATCCTTCCAAATTGTTGTGATTACATGTTTAATTGTGTTCTTTAATACTTGTGTGTTTTTATTTATTTATACATCTATGTATGTATTTATTTATTTACTTTACTTAGTAATTGTACTGTTTATGCTTTTACCTATGTAATGTGTCCTTGAGTATCTAGAAAAGCTCAATTAAATACAATGAATTATTATTATTATCCTCTCAGTAGACACAGAGAGACGAAAAGTGAGAAACACACAAATACAGACAGAGAGAGAAAAGGGGAAAGAGAAAGTTAAAGAGCAGCATTCACATTTTTTGCAACTGACTAGTGGTTATTATAGCCATATTTCATAATAAATATATCAAAATGAAAAGGGCCGATAGCTTTTCTCTAAAATCCAAATATTTTACCCAAATTAAGTTTATAAACAGCAAAATTTTAAACATGACATTGTAAAAAGAAGGTTTTTTTTTTAGAGGCTTGATTGTTTTTGTTTTTTTGTAAGATGTTCTCAGGGTGAAGTCTTTTTGAATTCTGAGAACAGAAGAAATGAAAGCAAAGGTCAGGAATAAATTTCAGAACAATTAAACAAAATGCGTATAAGAGCTCCAAACCTGACAATTAGATTTGACCCTGTGATCGGAGGTCTGTTGGAAGTCCAGTGTCGGATCGCACACCCAGGTCCACGTGAGTCATAAACTGCAAATATGTGGTAGGATCGTCGCCAGAACCAACAGCAGCCAGAAAAGCTTTTGAAAACAGAAATAAAGAATAAAAGATTTCTTATACTTCTGTTTCTCATATATAACTCATTTTACCATTCTCACAAACAACATCTCTTTATTTTATTACTAAAAGAAAAAAACGCAGTTTGAATTACCAGACTGGCTTTACTTTTTGGCATTTGACAGTGCATGCCTAACCTTTGCTATCCTCCCATGAATTCTTGTCACACCTTCTCAAGCAAGTGGGGGTCTCACAACCAAGACTGAGGGGATAAAGTTGTCACAGCACCAGCAGACCACAAATAACCAAAATCCAAGGGTACAAGACACAAATGGCGATTTTAGAGAGACAAGGAATACATAAAAGCTTTCAAGAAAGATTTTAGTAACAAAATGAAGTGACATTTAAATTAAGAAAGACCATACATTCTTTATACAGTCCAGTATATCTGTAATAATGCCGTGTTCCTGACTTAAAAGCCCAGCACCTCATGAACTTGTACTGGAAGAACAAACTACAGATATATGAATAACACAAAAATTCCAAAATGTTCTTTATACAAGACTCATGTGACTTCTTTATTTCCAGTGAAAGGCCGATGTAAAGAATTGTGACAAGTCCAGGACTGACATGCGCAGAAAGCCGGAAACAAACAGCCCGTCTACAGTGTGACAGAAACCAGAGAGCAAGGTCTTCAAAATGTGTTTTAAATTATGTGGTATTTTTAGCTGTCATTCCAGCCTTCAGTTTATTTTCAGTTTAGTTTTTATGGACTTTTGGACATTTTTATTTTACTTTTTTTTTCATTTTAGCTTAAAAAATGTCTATTCAATAAAAATTAATAAATTTACACTCAGCCTACATAGCAAAAGGGATTATGAAAACATAAGGATATTTTACTTAGGGGGGCTCTTTAATACTCCAAGTTTTCAAAGAATGATCTATTTTAAAGTTTTATACAATGTGCCTCACTTGCAGTGTAACAAAGTCCATTTGCTTGAGCAGCAGGGTCTGTACTCTGGCAGCAACGAGAATTTCAAACATTAGATCAAATACTTCACAGTATCCAGGTCATGGCCCCAGAGCAAAATGTAAAGGGGGTCATATAAAGTAATAAGGGTGTGTGCGTGTGTGTGTGTGTGTGTGTACGTGTGTGTGTGTGTTTGTGTGCAAAACACAGTCTTAAAATTCCAAAAGCATTCATGAATTTCTGATAGTGTGGGCAGCAGGTTGAGGTTCTGTTGAACATAAGTACTTAATGAAAAGGAGAGACAGACTACATTAATGTGTCCTCTAAAAACCACCTGAGCACAATTTGGAGTACAGATTTTGATTTTTAATAAATTTTGCAAATCTTCTTGAAAATAGTCTTCACTTTGTCATCATGGGTTATTGAGTGTAGATTGAGGAGCCAAAATGGCAAATGTATTTTATTAATTAAATCTAACAGCACAATAAAGTGTTGCAGAAAGTGAAGGGGGCCAAAATATTTTCTGAACCCACTGTATATAAACAACACACACACATGCACGTATATAACTTTACAGTGTTGTGGAAAGACAAACCATTGTACATTTACTTTGGATATTAATTCAGCATGTTATGATAAAATTTACTTTGCACACAGTTCACTTTTCATTTCAATATATCAAAGAGTGCTTCCATAAAGTTTTAATTCTTGTGGTTCTACCATTTTACGTATCTACAGAGTACATCTCCCTGATTTACTGTAGATGTGATCTTCATACAGATGTTTATAGTTCATCTCACAATTTGTACCAGCTGTCAACCCTCTATTGCACAGTGTCCTTGTTTCAAGGGTTCTGCCAACAAAGAAAGACCCCTTCGTAATACATAGAACAAAAACTGTTTTTTCTAACACACATCTACACTTCATTTAATTATGCCTTGAAGTGTGGCAAAAATGATATGTTATCCATCCATCCATTTTCCAAATCGCTATATCCTAACTACAGTGTCACAGGGTCTATTGGAGCCAATCCCAGCCAACACAGGGCGCAAGGCAGGAAACAAACCCAGGGCACGGGTGCCAGCCCACCTCAGGGCACACACACACACACACACACACACACACACACACGCACACACACACACCAGGGACAATTTAGATCGCCAGATGCACATAACCTGCTCGTCTTTGGACTGTGGGAGGAAACCGGAGTACCTGGAGGAAACTCACAAACGACACGGGGAGAACATGCAAACTCCACGCAGGAGGGACCCGGGAAGCGAACCCAGGTCTCCTTACTGCGAGGCAGCAGCGCTACCCACTGTGCCACCGTGCCACCTATATTATTCATGTTTTTACTAAATATGAATAATTAATTTGACTTTACATACAAAGAGGCAACAGATTGAACATCCATCCATAAATAATAATAAACATTTTACTTATATAGCACCTTTCCAATGCTCAAGGCACTTCACAGTCTCATAAAGAAGCAGGTATATGTAACATTGGATACAAATGTTTCCTGAATAGAACACTAAAACAGATAGATACAGGATATATAAAAGCATTATATAGAATAAAACACATAAGCCAGACTAAAACACTAAGTTCAGTTTTAAAAGGAAACCCAGGAAATCACATCATTTGTAATATAACACACAGACAAATTTTCCTAAGCATCTGGACAGAGAAGTAAACTGAAAGAGGGGGCAGAATGTCTGGTTACATAAGATGCCTTCCTGCACAGATGAGTTTTCAGTTTCTTTTTAAAGGAATGAATGGAGTCGGCTAATCTCATTCATTTCGGGAGGTCATTCCGTAGTACTAGGGTGTTGTACCGTGTTAGCCATTATGAATGTAGAGAAAAGCCAAGCAAAATGACACCTTTTATTGGCTAACTAGAAAGATTACAATATGCAAGCTTTCGAGGCAACTCAGGCCCCTTCTTCAGGCAGATCTTGCCTGAAGAAGGGGCCTGAGTTGCCTCGAAAGCTTGCATATTGTAATCTTTCTAGTTAGCCAATAAAAGGTGTCATTTGGGAGGTCATTCCAAAAGTCTGGGTGCTAAACAGCTAAAGGCCCTGCTGTCACCCAAAGAGTGCAGGATAGTGTGGGCCACAACAAGATGGCCAGAATCAGAGGACCTTAGTGGGTGAACAGGAGCAGAGTGATGGAGAAGGTCACTGATGTAGTCCGGTGTGAGGCCATTTAAAGCTTTGTATGTTATTAGTAGAATTTTATATTCAATCCTGTAAGACACAGGGAGCCATTGGAGGCGAAGCAGGATGGGTGTGATGCGCTCGCTGTTTCTGGTCCATGTTAGGACCCTTGCAGCAGAGTTTTGAATCAACTGGAGCTGTGATAGAAGATTAGAAGGGACGCCTGCCAGTAGGGAGTTACAATAATCGATGTGGGATGTGATAAAAGCAGGGACAAGTCTCTTAGCATTAGAAAATGAGAGGAAGGAGCGAACACGGGATATGTTATGGAGGTGAAAGTAGGAAAGTTTCTTAATGTGGTTCATATGGGTGGAATAAGAAAGGGAGGAATCAAAAATGACACCAAGATTCCTTGCATCAGAAGACGGTCTGATGAGATCACCATCAAGAGTGACTGAGAAGGAGCTCATTTTCTTAAGTTGGGTTTTAGTGCTAATTTGCAGGAGTTCAGTTTTGCTGCAATTTAATTTTAAAGAGTTCTGCTCCATCCAGGTTTTAATTTCACTGAGGCAAGCTGTGAGCTGAGAAAGCCCTGATGAACTTTCACTTTTAACATTGAAATAGAGTTGAGTATCATATGCATAAAAATCTACGAATGATATGGCCAAGGGGAAGGATATCGACACAGAAGAGTAGAGGGCCGAGGACAGGGCCCTGAGGAACTCCTTGTGTGACTGGTGCTGAGCTGGATCTGCTCTTGCCAAGACTAACAAACTCTTGCCTGTCAGTCAGATAGGACTTAAACCACGGAAGGGCAGTGCCAGAGATCCCCATCATGTTCTCCATTCTGGACAGTAAAACGTCATGTCTGACCTGAGTGTCAAATGCTGCACTCTGAGTTAACAGAATTAAAGTGCTGGTTTGTCCAGAGTCTGCTGCCATAAGCAGATCATTAGTAACCTGAAGCAGAGCAGTTTCAGAGTGCTGTGCCCTGACACCAGACTGAAAGAGCTCCATCAAATTATTAAAAGTTAAGTAATTGGTGAGTTGGGATGCTACAAAACACTCAAGAACGTTTGACAGAAAAGGGAAGTGAGAAATGGGCCAAAAATTGTAAAGATTGTCATCATCAAGACCAGACATTTTTAACACTGGTGTTACAGAAGCGTTTTTAAAAGTGGCTGACACAAGGTTGGTGTCAAGGGATGTATTTCTTATCGTTGTAACAGTCGGAATTATGGCATGAAGGCAGGATTTAAGAAGTGAGGTGGGGATGGGGTCCAGTACACAGGGACTGGGATTCATTTTACAAAGCAGGTTATTATTGCGGATAAAATGGAGGAATATTTCACAGACTTCGGTAGAGGAGGTAATTTGGCCAGATGCAGGTTGAAGTAGTTTATTAACTACAGAGAACAAAACCACTTCCTATTATTTGGCCATAATATGTGTTCTTAGCTGCAGTTAGTGCATCCGTGTAAGCTTTTTAATAAGTCAGAGAGAGCCTGGATGTGCACAATGAGGCCAGTCTTACGTGACATTCGCTTATGGTGTTGGCCAGTTGCTTTCATAGACCGCAACTCTCTGAATTGTACCATGGAGCTGAATGCTTAAAAGAAACCTCCTTATGTAGTAAAGAATCTGAAAGAATGACTGAGTTATAAAGGTCAATGATCAGAAGATCAGAAATGGAACTAGCAAGGATAGAAGGACAGATATTTTTTAAGGATTCTGAAAGAAATTTGACGTACTGTATACAGGTAAGAAGAGGGTGAGGTAATGAGACAGTGAAAAGTACTGCTTTATGATCAGAGAGTCCCAAATCACAGCTATAAGTGTTGCCAACAGATAAGCCAGATGTGCGGATCAGGTCCAATATATGACCACCAGAGTAATTCAGAAAAACAAGGTCAAAACAGTTCAGCAAGGACAGGAATTAATTTCTCAGCTTACCTGTAGTAATGTCAATATGGATGTTGAAATCGCAAGAAGAATGAGTCTCTGAGAAAGGGAACTAAAGCAGGTTAATATTTCAGTCAGGATCAGATGGAAAGAGACGTATTGCATTTTGGGGATGATAGTGAGTAACAAGTAAGAGCAGGACCTGATTTCATTATTAGTCTAAAGAGCCTGCCACTCAAAAGACAATAGGCAGTCAACTGGTAAACTTTTGATGTTTTGTTCTGCTCTAAAATTACTGCGACTCCTCACCTTGTCTTGAGCTGTGAGGCTCTATGAAGTAAATGCATCTGGATGGCGTCGCGTCTGTGAAAGACATAATATCATTTGGTATTTGCCAGGCTTAGGCATAACATATCAAGGTTGGAGTGTGTAATGAATTCTGATAGCACCGGTGTTTTGCCATTAAGAGCTCTTGAGTAAAATGATGGAGTATTAGCTGATGAGGGTTCATTGTGGTCAGATCCATGATCAGAATTTATTTTAACAAATTGCAGATTTGGCACACTGACACTCTTATTTCCAAAGCCATAAATAGGAAGGCATATTCCTGAACACTTGCTGCTGTTGACCTTTTCATTTGCAGCCTGGCAATGGTGGAGATCTGACCCACAATGTAAATATTTCAGGTGCCGCCTAATGCCAGTGTCTATAAGGACATTCCAGTCTGACTATACACTCTGGACAAACTGTTTAATATGAAGTAATTTATCACAAGAGTAGTTTAGCATAGTACAGAGCAATACTTATCTGAAAGTATCAGAGAAGCAGCACAGCAGAGAAGGTGAGACTGGTGGGGTGGCACAGATGAGTAGGCAATAGCAAGCAGCCAATAGAAAGCATATTAGGGAGATATTACAAGATGTGCATGATGATATCAGAATTTAGGAGGTTCCAATATACAGCCACATAATGCTGGGTATTACAGGCATGATCACCCCAGAGCCACAAGCCAGATGGATGTAAAATCAATATAATTTTCTCAGTCATTAAGCATGTATAGTATTAATCAAGAGCAATCCAGTATATCATTTATAAAAAGAAGACCAGGTTCTAGATACAATACAATACAATACAATTTATTTTTGTATAGCCCAAAATCACACAAGAAGTGCCGCAATGGGCTTTAACAGGCCCTGCCTCTTGACAGCCCCCCAGCCTTGACTCTCTAAGAAGACAAGGAAAAACTCCCTTGTAAGGAAAAAAATGGAGGAAACCTTGGGAAAGGCAGTTCAAGGAGAGACCCCATACCAGGTAGGTTGGGCCGTGCAGTGGGTGTCAAAAAGAAGGGGGTCAATACAATACAATACACAGAATAGAACTGGGGGTATTTTTCGTACGTCGCTTAAATCATCCCGAGATCAGGTGCCTCATCTTGGATAAGTTAATGCCGGTGACACTCATCCAGGACAGGTCGGGTTTTTCAAAAACGCAGCGTGTATTAGATTAGTCTAGCTGGATCTAATCATACGGATGAATGCGCACGCCCACACTGAGTGAAAAGCCCATATATTTGAGTCTAGAAAACATGATCAGCAAGTCTTTGATAGGCTGTAACAAAAATGACGAAAGAACGGGCGAATTTTTTTTCACACACGCGGCGCAAAGACCTTTTATTCAAAGTACATGAAGACATTTCAAGATTTAATATGCACAAAGGGTAACACTGCAAAAGCAGCCCAGACCAGAAAAAGACAGCTGGCAAAAAGTGGCCCGACAAATTAAACGTGTGTGCATTGTCCATCCATCCATCCATCCTCTTCCGCTTATCCAAGGTCGGGTCGCGGGGGCAGCAGCTTGAGCAGAGATGCCCAGACTTCCCTCTCTCCGGCCACTTCTTCTAGCTCTTCCAGGGGAATCCCAAGGCATTCAAAGGCCAGCTGGGAGACATAGTCCCTGCAGCGTGTCCTGGGTCTTCCCCGGGGCCTCCTCCCTGTTGGACGTGCCCGAAACACCTCACCAGGGAGGCATCCAGGAGGCATCCTGATCAGATGCCCGAGCCACCTCATCTGACTCTTCTCGATGCGGAGGAGCAGCGGCTCTACTCTGAGCCCATCCCGGATGACTTAGCTTCTCACCCTATCTTTAAGGGAAAGCCCAGACACCCTGCGGAGCCGCTTGTATTCGTGATCTCGTTCTTTCGGTCACTACCCATAGCTCATGACCATAGGTGAGGGTAGGAACATAGATCGACTGGTAAATTGAGAGCTGAGCCTTACGGCTCAGCTCCTTTTTCACCACGACAGACCGATGCAGAGCCCGCATTACTGCGGATGCCGCACCGATCCGCCTGTCGATCTCACGCTCCATTCTTCCCTCACTCGTGAACAAGACCCCGAGATACTTGAACTCCTCCACTTGGGGCAGGATCTCGCTACCAACCCTGAGAGGGCACTCCACCCTTTTCCGGCTGAGGACCATGGTCTCGGATTTGGAGGTGCTGAATCTCATCCCAGCCGCTTCACACTCGGCTGCAAACCGATCCAGAGAGAGCTGAAGATCACGGCCTGATGAAGCAAACAGGACAACATCATCTGCAAAAAGCAGTGACCCAATCCTGAGTCCACCAAACTGGACCCCCTCAATGCCCTGGCTGCGCCTAGAAATTCTGTCCATAAAAGTTATGAACAGAATCGGTGACAAAGGGCAGCCCTGGCGGAGTCTAACTCTCACTGGAAACGGGTTCGACTTACTGCTGGCAATGCGGACCAAGCTCTGGCACCAATCGTACAGGGACCAAACAGCCCTTATCAGGGGGTCCGGTACCCCATACTCTCGGAGTACCCCCCCCCCCCCACAGGATTCCCAGAGGGACACGGTTGAACGCCTTTTCCAAGTCCACAAAACACATGTAGACTGGTTGGGCAAACTCCCATTCACCCTCCAGGACCCTGCTAAGGGTGTAGCGCTGGTCCACTGTTCCACAACCAGGACGAAAACCACACTGTTCCTCCTGAATCTGAGGTTCGACTATCTGATGGACCCTCCTCTCCAGGACCCCCGAATAGACTTTTCCAGGGAGGCTGAGGAGTGTAATCCCTCTGTAGTTGGAACACACCCTCCAGTCCCCCTTCTTAAAGAGGGGGACCACCACCCTAGTCTGCCAATCCAGAGGCACTGTCCCTGATGTCCACGCGATGTTGCAGAGACGTGTCAACCAAGACAGCCCTACAACATCCAGAGCCTTGAGGAACTCCGGGCATATCTCATCCCCCCCCGGAGTCCTGCCACCAAGGAGTTTTTTGACCACCTCGGTGACCTCAGTCCCAGAGATGGGGGGAGCCCACATCCGAGTCCCCAGCTCTGCTTCCTCATTGGAAGGCATGTTATTGGGATTGAGGAGGTCTTCGAAGTACTCCCCCCACCGACCCACAACGTCCCGAGTCGAGGTCAGCAGCGCACCATCCCCACTATATACAGTGTTGACACTGCACTGCTTCCCCCTCCTGAGACGCCCGGACGGTGGACCAGATCTCCTTGAAGCCGTCCGAAAGTCGTTCTCCATGGCCTCCCCCAAACTCCTCCCATGCCCGAGTTTTTTGCCTCAGCAACCACCAAAGCCGCATTCTGCTTGGCCTGCCGGTACCTATTAGCTGCCTCCAGAGTCCCACAGGACAAAAGGGACTGGTAGGACTCCTTCTTCAGCCTGACGGCATCTCTCACCTGTGCAATTGTACTTACTGAAAGTAGCGTTTTCATTTCCTATGTGTCAGAAAAATTATTATTTAATATGTCATAATTCCAGATCAACGTGAGCACAAGGAGAACATGGGAACAGGTTAAAGTGAAGTACAAGAATATACTTCAAAACTGGTAAATATTGGTATATAACTATTTAAAGAATTGTTGACATAAATAATCATATATTACTATAAAACAAAACATTAATTTATAGCTAATAAGACGCAGACAAGCAAAAAACAGGTGGAGGTCCACGTGGTCCACCACTTAACCCCTGCAGAAGAGTTGGCTCTCCAGCAAAATGCCCCATCGCCCTGTTTTCTGAAGGTATTCCAGGGGGATGCTCCTCCCTCAGAACCAGTGGCAGGATTGCAGTGGTCACTTCATTTCAGGTAAAAGGATGGTCATTGCATATATTTGTCCTCCCATTGTGTTCCATAGTATGTTCCATATAGCCCTCTTTTTTGTTGGGTCAGTTGCAGGAATGTCCATATCCCTTGAACCTGTGGTCTGACCAATGAGATAATTGATGGAAGGTCAAATATTTGATGAAGGACACTGTGTCTGATTATTCATCAGGAGGAGAGGTACATTTTCCAAATAATGTTTGATCAAACTCCACTCTGATCAGTCCCATGTGCCCCAATCACATTTGGAAGTCTCTGGTAATGAGAATGTTAGGCTGATTGAGATTCTTCATGGAACAGTGGGTGTTTTTATCCTGTGTTTTACCTACCTGCAAATGGCATGAAACGCCTCTTTTTATTGTCTGCACATGCAGGTGTCCAGGAAACACTATGAAAACCCGAAGGAAATATTTCAGAGTCAAACAGACTTTACGAATTGCCTGGCAAAATGCACTTTTAGTTAGATTTTCCCGCATCGCCTACTGTATATAAAAAAGTACCGCTTAAAAAAACCTCAAAGCAATGCATACTGTCTGTGTGGTTGTGAGAGCCCAACTTCGCCTAGTTTGACTTTGAATATAAGGGTGGTAATAAATCTTTGCGTGTACAATATTTACCCTCGGCACTCTAAAGCGGCATCTTTCGAAAAGAATTTCCTCCAGGGCAGCAATAAAGGATCTTGCCGATTGCGCAAAACCCTCTCTATATGAAATTCTCTTTGTATAATTTGCGCACCAATATCAATTGGTCGCTCATTCATGAACAGCGAAGCCATGACTGGATGACTTCCACGCGACCGTCACCGATTACGTCTGTAAACTAATCCCTTGGTTACGTAGAACAAATCTGCTCTGGGCAGGTTTGAGGATTAGGAGTGTGTTGCTATGACAAACACTTCCAGCAAGAGTTTCGAAAAAACCGACAGATCCAGGATCAGGCCCAAATCGACAACAATTACATCCGGCATAAACGACTAATCCATGTACGAAAAATAACCCCCAAATCCTCAATACAGTATAAAATTAAAATTTTACAAATACGGGGCAGAATTTAACAGTAGATTGATATCACCATATTATGATTTGATTTGTTTAGAGTCCTGGAGACCTCAAGTTGCCTCCAGATAACTCTAATACCAAATCCAATTCATATATTGTGATATCATCCTACAGAGACCCCTTTCCAGGTAGGTTGGGCGTGCAGTGGGTGTCAAAAGGGGGGTCAATACAATACAATATAATACACAGAACAGAACAAATCCTCAATACAGTATAAAAATAAAAATTTTAGAAGTACGGAGCAGAATATAACAGTAGATGATATCACATAAGAAAATTTGGATATATTTAGAGTCCTGGAGACCTCATCCATCAAGCTGCCTCTCCCATTTGGCCATTTCACAGCTGAAACAGCACTGGGCCAGCCAATCCGATGAAAGAACCCCTCTACCCCACGATCACTATGGTACAAAGAAATTTTCATAAGACTTGTCTCATGAACCACAAAAAGATTCAGTTGGCTCCGAGGATGCAAACCCAGTCAAGGCAAAGACCATAAAGTCTATTAAAATAAATCCAAATCAGTACAGTTTCAGCGTCACATGCATTCATTAACTATAAATACAATATAAAAGTGAATGAACTGTAAGAAGTGCAAATGTAACACAAATTTTAATGAAAAGTGTTGTTAACTGGCAGGAGTGGCAGCAACATGCATGGCACCAGCATCCCTCCCTGTGGTTCTGTGAATAATAAATAAATAAACCACTTTAAGCCAAGGACTGGATACAAACTCAACAAAAATGGGGTAATTATTATTATTATTATTATAGTTTGAAATAATACAACTTAATTTTGCTTTCACATTTGAGATTTTTGAATGAGGAAAAATCCTAGTATATTGTGATTCTGCAATATAACACACAATTGTGGGAAAGGCCTAAGGGTTAAATACTTCACTAACATTCAGAACTTGACTAGTTGTGGGACATGTTGGATTTACTGACTGCTGCTGTAATTTCAAACGATGAAAAATTGCTAGGCATGTAATATGTATTGGCTGAGTGCCTACCTTCCAGCAAAGTCATTCTCACCCCTTAATGTGACAGCACACTGTCTGACAAAGCTAGTGCTGTACAAAAGGTTAACAGGTAGAGCGAGTGCAGATGAAATCTCTACCCTCTTTTTCTTTCAGCTGCTCCCATTAGGGGTTGCCAAAGTGGATCATCTTTAGCCATTTCTTCCTGCCCTCTGCATCTTGCTCTGTTACACCCACCACCTTCATGTCCTCAATGACCACATCCATGAACCTTCTCTTAGGCCTTCCTCTTTTCCGTTTGCCTGGCAGCTCTATCTTTAACATCCTTCTCCCAATACACCCATCATCTCTCCACTGCACATGTCCAAACTAATGCAATCTCGCCTCTCTGACTTTGTCTCCCAACTCTCCAACCTGAGCTGATCCTCTAATGTCCACATTTCTAATCCTGTCCATCCTCGTCACACCCAATGCAAATCTTAGCATCTTTAACTCTGCCACCTCCAGCTCTGTCTCCTGTGCCACTGTCTCCAGCCTTTATAACAAAGCTGGTCTCACTACCGTCCTGTAGACCTTCCCTTTCACTCTTGCTGATATCCGTCTGTCACAAATCACTCCTGACACTCATCTCCACCCATTCCACCCTACCTGCACTCTCTTCTTCACTTCTCTTCCATAATCCCCATTACTCTGTACTGTTGATCCTAAGTATTTAACAGTAGAATTCCTGAAGCCTACGAAAAAACTCATAATCCTGGCCCAGCTTAAACCCCTTCACACCTCTACCATCAGCGTCTTCTACTTTGTAATCCCTTGCTTGCTTAAACTGCTAAAATATTGAAAGAATCTTTGGGTAACATTTTGTCTTTTCTGTAATATTACTCTCCAGCTATCTCTTATATGCCTTATAAAGATGTTTTTTTTTTCCTTTATAACTTCCTTTTTAGCAACTTTTTTATCCACCAAGGAGTTGTCTTTATTTTTAACTGAGTTGAAATTTGTTAATGTTGAACTGTTAATGTTTAGTTTCATTACCCTGTGTGAACTGCTTATTATTATACAATATAATCATCTGTTGATATGTAATAGTTTGAAATGTCATACTTTACAAAACACACAGGAAGGTGAATTATTAAACTGAAATGTTATTTAAACTATTCAGACACGAACAATTTAGTCG